>NC_089768.1:9122500-9155000 GCF_040412425.1 Macrobrachium rosenbergii | reverse complement strand
AAATTGCCAGCAGATGTTTTGTGGCTCATAATGCAGCAAAATATACTTTACTTATAATATGTAAAAAGTTGTAGAGAGGTTTATAACTCATAATCATGTTTAAAATCCCCCTGACACAGACATGCAACAAGAGGCCTTGACTACAAGGAGCTTTTAACTAACCTGTCCATCAAATGAGGTATTTATTCTGTTTCTGACGAGGAGAGTGAAAGCTTCGACAAAATTACCATCAACACAATTAAATGTTATCAGAGAAGATGAATAATGTCAACACGTGAGTGTTAAAATTAATAATTTGTGTTCTTTTTCAAAGGTAATGATTCGAAGTGCTGTCGAACCTTACGATTATCATTGAGAATTTGATAGTTCACAGCGGATCTTTGCATTTATCAGAAGTTTCTCAGCTTCGATTAAGTTTTATTTTCATATGTTTTATATTTGATTCAGTATTTAGAAGTTAATTTTGCCGACTGAGTTAATATTAAGTTTCTTTTCCTTGCCATATCTAAAGTGATTATTAGATTAAATATCTTGAATTTCTCATCGTCTAAAATTTTACATCGTATATTTTGTCTTCTGGAACTTTTCTAAAAACCAGGACTAATGAAACGAGACAAAAAGTGTCGCCCAATCCTAAAGGATTTTAAAAGGAGGAGGGTTATAGGAACATCGGTGAACAGAAGCAGAAAGTGGCTCTAAAGGTTGGCATAAATTGGGGGCTCACTGTCCGTGGCGTAAATGCGGAAAGAGCTGGTGTGACGGGTGTTACAAGGCAGCCAGAGATGAGGAGAGACTCGCCTCGATCTCAACGGAGCAGTGCAGTGGCTGAAATAGTACTTATAGAAATGAGATCGAGAAGCCCCTTGGTGGAGCGTGAAACAAGATTCACCCCTGTGGAAAAGCCAAAATATGAAGCCCTCCATACATGAGGGTATTATTACAGACGGGTAAATAAGAACTTCTTATGGCTTTAATAAATGGAATAATCATAATAATTTATGACTTATTAACAAGACCTCATTTTTAACAGGATGGTATCTAGCGGAGATATTTTAAAAAGTTACAAGCTTTCAAGGACTATCTGTCCTCATCGTCGCTAGCCTGAGGGTGAGAACAGACAGTCTTTGAAAGATTGTAATTTTTTTTTTTATACAATCTCCGTTATATGCTATCCTGTTTAAATGAGGTCCTGTTATTATCTGTATCAATGCACAGAACAATTGTACAAGTGATCACGTTTAACATATGACATTTGGAGAGTAATCCTATTTTTTTTAAGCAGATTAAGGTACCCGAACTATGCGATCTCTCCGAAGCAAGTTCTAAATCATCGAGCATTCAAAATTATATGATGTATGTGAGAAGTTCAATCATACTAATTACATTTTCATTGCAGAAATCGAAGGAATGGGTTGGAGAGGTGACAGACACACAAATACTAGCTACACCTTGGAGGCACTCGACGTGGCTAAGCTTTGGGGTCCCGGTTAAGATATATTCACAAAATTAGAGATAATACATGAACAAAGATATGCAGAAGAGGGATAAGAGACGAGGGAAGAAAGTATATAGAGGATAAATCATAGGCGAAAGCAAAAATATAAAATATGTGGATTGTGAATGGTGATTGATACAGAGGAGAAAAAGAGTAGGTGATATGATTAGATGGGGAACAGAATGGATGTTAATACTGCCACTAATAACAGACATGTAATTGTAAGATAATACAAATGAAAAATGCGCCGAAGTGTCTTCGGCGCAATCGGCTTTTCTGTACAGCCCCTACGGCGTATAATCAAGGCCACCGAAAACAGATCCATCTTTCGGTGGTCTCGGTATAATGATGTATAAGCCGCGGCCCATTAAGCTTTAACCACGGCCCGGTGGTGGCCTGTCCTATATCGTTGCCAGAAGCATCATTATGGCTAACTTTAACCTTAAATAAAATAAAAACTACTGAGCCTAAAGAGCTGCAATTTGGTATGTTTGATGGTTGGAGGGTGGATGAACAACATACCATTTTGCAGCCCTCTAGCCTCAGCAGTTTTCAAGACCTGAGGGCGGACAGAAAAAGTGCGGACGGGAAAAATGTGCGGACAGAATAAAATGCGGACGGACAGACAAAGCCGGCACAATAGCTTTCTTTTACAGAAACCTAAAAACGAGAATAAGTACATAGAGAGAGTGAGTTAAAGCCTTAAGAAGGTTCTGACTAACAGATCCTGGTGGCAGACTGTTAAATGCCTCTGGGATTTCTTGAGTGATGACAAATGACTCTCCGACGTCCCATAGAGAGGATGACAAAACACCAGTGCTACAAGCGACAAGGTCCTTATCAGATCTTGTTTACAGAACCCCGGCCGGCTGATGAAGAGTTAGAGGAATTTATTTCTGGTGATAGAAATTCATTTCTCGGCATAACATGGTTCGGATTCCACAATAAGCTGTAGGTCCCGTTGCTGGGTAACCAGTTGGTTCTTAGCCAAGTAAAATAAGTCTAATCCTTCGGGCCAGCCCTAGGAGAGCTGTTAATCAGCTCAGTGGTCTGGTAAAACTTAGGTACACTTTTTTTTTTTTACAGAACCACATTGGTGAACTGAAAGAAGGGGTTCAAGAAAGTGAGGGTTGAATTAAGTTTCAAGTGCCCTAACGATAATAATAATTAAAGCAAAGGACAGCTGTTGAGAGGGTTAAAGTGCTTCATTTCCTCTCTGATGGGCGGAACATGTAGATGTGTCCACGAGTTACGATCGAAACCAGATTAAATTAACAATTAAGTGAACAAGGCGCAGCCTGCAGAACCGGTTCAATTGTTTTTCTCCTTATCCTTACTACATTTTTTTCCATTCTTTTTTTTCTTTTAGTGTAAACTTTTTTTTTATTTGCCAGAACCTATTAATTTTTTATTTAGGCATACCCGTGAAGTGAAAGTGGTTTATTTAAGTAACATTTTCATATGAAAATAGTGAGCATAAACATCAATTAGTATGTTATGCCTTCGTCGACCTAAAGAACAAGTAAAAAAATGCGCTGAAGTTTCTTTGGCGCTTTCTGTGCAGCAGCTACAGCGTATAATCAAGGCCACCGAAAATAGATCTATCTTTCGGTGGTCTCAGTATAATGCTGTATGAGCCGCCGCCTATGAAACTTTAACCACTGCCCACTGGTGGCCTATCCTATATCGTTGCAGAAGCACGATTATGGTCAACTTTAACCTTAAATAGAAGAAAACTACTGAGGCTAGAGAGCTGCAATTTCGTATGTTTGATGACTGGAGGGTGGATGATCAACAAACCAATTTGCAACCCTCTAGCCTCAGTAGTTTTTAAGATATGAGGACGAACAGAAAAGTGCGGACAGAAAAAGTGCTGACGGACAGACAAAGCCGGCACAATAGTTTTCTTTTACAGAAAACAAAAAATCAGAGGTAAAAGATAGCTTTACTAATTAAGAGGTACAAAAAGCATTTAGCAAGTACAGAGAATGGTTTTTTTTTCTTTGCATAATTAAAGTTTAAGAATGAAACAAATTCCTGAATTAGCGCAATAGAATAAGATAAAGTTTCCAATTTTTGCCAAAAAAGCTGATACGTTTTATTACAACAATGATCCCTTACTTATTCAGAAATTAATTGACGAAAGGACCTCAGATCTAAATCCCCTATAAAAGAGTTTAGACAAGACAGCAATGAACCCCAATAGTTAACAGCTAAGCTAGGGAAAATTGAGAGAGAGAGAGAGAGAGAGAGAGAGAGAGAGAGAGAGAGAGAGAGAGAGAGAGAGAGAGAGAGAGCATGTACTTCTTAGCTTGTATAATAGGTCGTGTCAAGGGGAGAAATGATCACACCTAGGAAGAGCAGCATTGTTCCCCAGATCATTATTTTATGGGAGGGTGCCGGTAAAACAAAACAATAGGAATTGCCGTTTCAGTTATCGCATCTTCTTCTTCTTCTTTTCTTCTTCTTCTTCTTCTTCTTCTTCTTCTTCTTCTTCTTCTTCTTCTTAGAGAGAGAGAGAGAGAGAGAGAGAGAGAGAGAGAGAGAGAGAGAGAGAGAGAAAGTGAGTAATACTAATGAATATTTTAAGATGTCTTGTAAAGGAGGGGGTAGGATCATTTCATACATAATCAGTGATGAAAACGATGCCTTACACTAAAAAATATTGTATACTCTCTGTTCATAATTTGTAAGTAGTGAAAAATTTCTGCTTATTCAAACAGCATGAAGTACCTTGCATTCATGCTATAAAAATTGTGGCAATAAATCCACCTACAACAGGAAAATTCTTTTAATGAGGCGAAGACTTTGATATCCTTCAAGTAATCGACGAAGATAAGTGCCCATGCAGCGTCAAGAGTCTCTCTGCAGCATGAACCTGCAGACCACACGAAGACACTACCTCTAGATTTGCAATATATCAAGTAGCAGTCAAGTTACAAGCAACCTCTCTGCCGCTCCTTGACAGACGTTCCTTGTGTTACAGGTAAAAACGATCTCGTTGAGTAAATGCTTCAGATATTCCTTACTTGTGCTTGTCACCTCGGATTGATAGCTCTCATTGGTCAAAAATGTCGAAGATGAATGATTTTTTTTCGTGAGTTGAAGCTGAGGTCATTTACTAAAGAAACTTTTCCGCTAACAAGTAAAAAATGCGCCGAAGTTTCTTCGGAGCGATCGAGTTTTCTGTACAATCGCTACAGCGCATAATGAAGGCCACCTATCTTTCGGTGGTCTTGGTATAATGCTGTATGAGTCGCGACCCATGAAACTTTAGCCACGGCCCGGTGGTGGCATGGCCTATATCGTTGCCAGATGCACGATTATGGCTGACTTTAACCTTAAATAGAATCAAAACTACCGAGGCTAGAGGGCTGCAATTTGTTATGTTTGATGATTGGAGGGTGGATGATCAACATACCAATTTGCAGCCCTCTAGTCTCAGTAGTTTTTAAGATCTGAGGGCGGACAGCTAAAGTCTGGACAGGAAAAGTGCGGAAAGAAAAAGAGCGGACGGACAAAGCTGGCACAATAGTTTTCTTTTACAGAAAACTAAAAAGAGCTATTGTTTACCTGCGGTTGTTGACTCACAAAGGAAAAGTGTGAAACAGGACTTAGGTTGCATACTTGGTTTACCGCACTGAGGAATCTCATGTCTAGATGTCTAAAAAGAGAGGAATAAAATTCAGCAACGATATACACTACAAGCAAGGTTATATCAATTTGATCATTTTCAGTATAGAGCAGTGGTTCTTAACCTGGGGGGCGTCAGCAATTTCCAAGAGGGGCGCGGGCCCTAGGGAAAAATTAAAAATTCTCTAATTATATTCGTAATTCTCTTAACAAGAGTCGCTAAGAAGCCATGTCAAGTATCTCACTAATTCATTTCCAAAAAAATAAAAACACCCCTTCTCTTTCTCTTTTATTTTTCATTTTCCTTTAAATCTGGGTGGGAATTTTACTCATAGATGCAAGGGGGGCGTGGAGGGAAGGACCAACTCTTAGAGGGGGCGTGGTAATAAAAAGGTTAAGAACCACTGATATAGAGCAACTCAATCTTTATAGTTTTCTCTCCAAGGTTATCTTTCAAAATAATTTTCCTGTTGAGAATTCTTTGCAAATACGAGTATACTGTTGCTCAATGGCATGGTTTCCGTAATGCTAATCTGATTGTTCACAATTGCTTTATTGCAGGCTTCCATATTTCAAAAGTGCGAGTTTTATTGACAGACTCCAGTATCAGGTTCCCATCTTTGTCGTAATGTTCATGGCTTCAGAAGGCGCATCTCATCTGAATAAAATCAAGGACAAGCCAGCAAGCACTCTGAAGGCAAAAGTTTGAATAGAAAACATAATATTGCAAGGCAAAACGAGACAAGACTCCAGTCGTTTTGTTGCGGTCTTTCCTGTACTTTCTAGCAAGCAGAAAGAAGATTCTCTTTGATATGGAGTGAATCAAGCATGGAATGGCTCGGTAAGCAACTCTCCAATTCTGAACGATCACGAGATATATCCAAGAAGGGAACTGGCGTAGTCGAAGAAGGTGAGGTTCTTATCGTAAAAATCACGAGTATAAAAAAAGTAAATTCTTCCAGGAAAGAAATGTCTTTTGTGTCATGCTGACTTTATTTAAGATAACTTCATATCCATGTTGTATAAGCCTAATGTTCCTTCATCAAAAAAAGGAGTAAACATTGTTTTCTTTAAATGAATTTTTAACTTTCGTTTTCATAATCTGATTAAAAGGTGGTCGAATGAGATTTTGTTTGCTTCTCTCTGTTTCTACCGGGCCTTATCAGTCGCATCTAACCAGCTATTTGTTCAAAGATGTGATCGAACCCTCTGATTCTGTCGAACTAAAGTAAAGTATGTTGTGCATTTAACCGTAAATGAAAAGAAGTGCTTAGAACAAGGATCACTATTTCTGATAAAAATAAAGGTTACTAAATAAAATTATCGATTTATCAAATCGTGCATATTCTGATAAGGGCGTGTCTAAATCTTAGTTCTTATTTTGAGATGCCACTGATTTTCAGAACCAGTTGCAACATTTTCATTTGCTGAGTCTGTATGCTTCGTGATTCTATAAACAGGAAAAAAGCATAATACGGTCTTGTATCCTAATACGGTATTTTATTGTCCAGAAGTTTCTGCTTGATGTGTAAACTAGTTTCTTCATTACTAAGCTCTTCCCTAAAAGTATGAAACTCCTCAAGCTTCCAAGAAGGAGACTTTCAGAGTATGAATGTTACGAAAGAGTTAGGTGACTCAATTATGAATTTGCAGGAAAATCTTAGCAAGCAATTCTTACAGAACAGGTGACTATCGTACACGACTTTCAAAAATTGCTTGATTTTTAGATTTTTAGTCATCCATTAGATAGTGAAATTTTTTGCATTCCTTTGAACTACCTGAATCTTAAGTTTCCTTTTATCTTTCATTCCTAAGTTTAAGTTTTCATGGGACCTGTAATGAGGACCGTTACAAGTAAAAACGTCAATCCTGATGAATATTTGATGACTCCTTTCATTCCCTCCCACGATCATGCGATTTCAATCTCCTTTTTATATTTCTTCAAACTCGTGAATTCTGATGATTCTTTGATGACTTCTTCTTTTGTCCACGACGGTTAAACTGCGTAGAATTTTTTTCCTTGCTTCGAACCCCTGAATGATATAATAATCACTAAAATACGCTGTCTTTGCTTAGATGTCACCAGTTCGCGCCTCCACGGGGCGATGAAAAATCACTGGCTCTATATCATGGTCAGTTACTGCCGCAGTGTGGGGTCTTCGGTGGGAGGGTGAAACCAACATTCTTTGGAAGCTTGAATTCCAGGTCAATGGCCCCTTTAGTCTGCTTATTCCATGTGAATAGGTTTCATCTACCGAAATAAAAGTAAAATAAATAAAAACGTTTATATAAAACGATTAACATTCTCCCTTACACCATTAGTATCCTGGTGTCGTGGGCATCGTTATAATAAGACGATAGAACCCGAATCGCCCAGATTCCAGAGCGACTATTAAGCTTTCTCAGCCGCCCTCGAAAGAAGTCCCAAGTGTCAAGTCGCATCGTATGATACGTCCGTCGAGCGAAGGTATCTTCCAACCCCTCACGTCAGAGTCTTATCTCGAAGATGTATCTGTTGCCAGTATCTCGAAAAATGGCTGAAATGAGCTGAGCTCCCCGAGATGAATTTCGGACATCCATTCAAATACTCCTAGTTTCGTTTAATCGAGTCAGTAACATTGTGGTCATCTGCTGACAATTAATTGAAAGAGTTTCATATCGTTAATCAATCTTATTCCATTTTACTGAAGAAAAGAATTGTAAAATATATATAAACCGTCTGCAAAAGCGCGGACATTGAATATTTTATATTTACCGTGATTTCAGAAAATCCCAAGTGTTTTGAGGCGACTGCTCCATCATTTCAATTAAAATTTCCAGTAATCTTTCTGCCTCGAACGTATCTCTGTTCCCTTATGGGGGAGACTTCTCGCAAAGCGCAAGTCATTGCTTGATGTGCAATAAAAGCGTGTTGACTTCTTATTCAATTCTTATTGTTTCGAAGGAGCCGAAGTAACTATAGTGCATTAGCGTTATCTTAATAATTTCTTTCCTCTTCTTCTTCTGTTTCCTGAAATTTAATTTCACAATATAAGAGATAAATCAGCATGATTTTGGACAAAGCTTCCAACTGCGGTTAAGGAAAACACAAAGGAAAGAAGAGAGGCAATCACCATCAGCAAATTACCCTCACGCCGTTATTTGTCATTGCAACCTATTGTACACGAGCAAAGCAAATACAAGCACGCGTAATTACGTATTGTTGCCTGGTCCAATCATCCGTGCTTGAGCGGAAGGCTTGATTGGTTTCCCTTGATTAAAAGGCTTCTAAAGACCGCAAATAGGCTCCGTAATTCTCCGGTATTCCAAGGTACATCCGTTTGTCCCACTTCAAGGTGAATGTGGCAGGGAAGGGTTAGAGTGTTTTGGAAGATCCTGACGCAGGAGTCGTTCGTGGTCACGTTTTCGTCAGTCTGTCCGTTATATTGATAGCTACGAACATGGGCATCATCGGTGTTTAATGAAAAGGAATGGTTTTCGCACTCAGTATCTCATGGTTTTTTTCATCTATTGACATCTGAATACGGATGTCATACGGTCCTCATGAATTTTCAGTTCATTTTTAGCGTTCTTTTTGCTTAAAATAAACACAAATTTAGGTTATTTTTTTCAAAGCAACATCGACTAAGCTCAGATCAACTCATGGTAGTCCAACACTACAGATTTGAGAAATATGCTTCTATAATGATCAGACGCTGTAATGGATGCCGTCATTCTATTCTTCATTCGCCTCACCGAAGTTTAATATTCGACTTTTTTTTACTCTAATTATGAATATTGGTTTAGTATAAGAGCACTTCTTTTTTCTTCTTCTTCTTCGGATTGTGCCATGCATAAATCTGGTAGCCCGTCAACCTAACGGTCCGAAAAAAAACCGAGAGGTTCGGTAGGAGAATAGGTGCCAGCCTTCGGGCTGGGAAGTTAAACAGTGGGCCTAGCGACAAACTGGCCACATGTCATAGGCATTGGGACCTGTCCCCCACTGGCTGTTGGGCTAAGAAACAGATCAGCATCTGCCCTATGAGCCTACAGAGGATCAGGAGGACTTTAACTTTTAACTTTAACTTTGACAGGAAGAAATCGAAAGCATTGCATTAAAAGAGCAACACAGCGCTTAATACGCTTAATATTTCCTTGAATTCCATTTACCAGCTCGCTAAAGTAGTTTCCCCTGTACCTTTTCTATGAGTACTTTGGCTGCTCCTTCCCCGCACAGATGCCCTTGTTACACCTGCCAGACAACCTTATCCGACATTTTCTCTTTAGAGATCAGAAATCATCTAGTTGTTTGCTATGTCGATTCCTTCTACAAATGAACTGTCTTCCTTAATCTCAGCTGTTTTATCTTGTGGGAAGCGATGGTCCAACTCCATTCTTATTCTTATTTTCAGATTTTAGAGGGAAACAGTAACTCACTTGCCACACATCCTTGAACGTACTTGTAAAAAAAAGTGAACTGGAGAAAGTAGTGCCTATACTTGTTCAGTTACATTACTATCAAGGTTCTCAAAGTTATACGTAAGCCCTTGTTTCAAAGTGAATTGGGAACATATTTTTCTTTCTATGGCTACAAAGTTATACATGGGCCCTTGTTTCAAAGTGAACTGGGAACATATTTTTCTTTCTATGGCTACAAAGTTATACATGGGCCCTTGTTTCAAAGTGAATTGGGAACATATTTTCCATTCTGTCTACAATCTTTAAGTTACTTATAAATTATCAAGCAGGGACTGAACTCCTTGCCAAGAAAGCACCCATTTAAAATGAGAATTTTGTAACTGAGTAACGAGCTCAGTTTCAAATTTCAATCGACACTTTTAAGGCCCTAACATACATAAAACCAGAATGTCTTATTTATGAGCTGAATAAGATAGAAGCAGCTTTTTCTCGTTCAAACTACTTTGCAAATGCGACCATTTATTATGGCGTGAGATTTATGCTCATAATAAAAGTATCTAGAGCAACGTTCGATAAGAAGCGCCTTATAAACCAGTTTTTGTTCTAGACAGCACGAAAGGTATAGCTATTGACAATATATGCGAACTTTTAATAGCCAAACGAAAGAATATACTTTCAATCTAATGAACTCCAGTCTGACCTTGGGGTCACATGAATAAGAAAGATTTTCCATTAGTGAAAAGAAATCTGTTTTCTTTTGACATTAATAAAAACAATGTTTCAACGCATCTAGGTAAACTTACTCAGAGGAAATACATATTCTCTCTCTCTCTCTCTCTCTCTCTCTCTCTCTCTCTCTCTCTCTCTCTCTCTCTCTCTCTCTCATTTTACATCAATAAAAACAGTGTTTCAAATAGGTAAAAACTATTTCGCAGTGGAAATACAAATTCTCTCTCTCTCTCTCTCTCTCTCTCTCTCTCTCTCTCTCTCTCTCTCTCTCTCTCATTTTACATTAATAAAAACAGTGTTTCAAATAGAGATAAAGTCTTTCGCAGTGGAAATACAAATTCTCTCTCTCTCTCTCTCTCTCTCTCTCTCTCTCTCTCTCTCTCTCATTTTACATCAGCAAAAACATCTCCACTCTCTCTCATTTTACATCAGCAAAAACAGTGTTTCAAATAGAGATAAACTCTTTCGTAGTGGAAATACAAATTCTCTCTCTCTCTCTCTCTCTCTCTCTCTCTCTCTCTCTCTCTCTCTCTCTCTCTCTCTCTCTCTCAGATTAATCAGCGGCAGAAAAAAAGAAACCAGACACGAAACTCCCGCCAGTCCCTTAAACAGACACAGCGGGAATAATGTTTTTGTGCGAGCAACGAAGGCTGAGAACAGCGTCCATGCAAATCCGAAAACAATCACCACAAGCAACGAACATCGCATTGAGAGCGAGCCCAAATGTCATACGTCCCTTACACTCGGAGCGACGAGAGAAGAGAATGCCTTCGGAGTGAAAGGAAGGGACATCGGGACATCGACCTCTGGCAGAGAGGAGGTGGTACAAGCAAGATATATAACATAAACACCGAAGTCATGAGAAAAAGCAGAGTCTACAGAAACTCGAAGGATAAAACCCAGTCAAGCTGCAGTGAAGAGTCCATTGCTAATAAGAGGCGACGACGATTTTATTCAATTCGACTGGAGACGAAGAAGAAAAAAAGGCTCAGGTCACTCGGTGTGAAGCCGAGATGTTTGGAATAAACGTTGATTTCCCTAAGTCAATAGACATTGGAAGCGCCGGCGAATGGGGGCATATTTGAAAAGCATATTTGAAAACACCTTCGTCATTATTGCTGGAATAACACGGGCAGTCCTTCTCTCCTTGTCGATCCTGTGCTTGGAGTTTGGTTTTTACTAATGATTAACAAATGTTCATTTTCACGACGCTGACGCACAACATTGGTGCGTTTCAAAACAACGGGAGAAAAAAAGACCTTTCTATTTTTTGAAGGTCTTTCTCTCTCTCATGACCTACAAAGCATTCTTTGGCGTCTTCTCATAAGTTGGTCATTTTAAAAAGCCAAGGAATTTTAAATGAAAGGTCGGGAGGGGACATTTTTAAACGCGGCACTTGTCTTCTTCCTATAATTTTGAGTCAAATCTAAAGAATCTCATTGTCCAGTGTAGATAAAAGGGATTATAGGGAACAATTAGATACGTATGGAGAGGCCCCCTGTTACGTGTAACTACTGCAGTTACAATCAAAACAACTTTGACTGTGATTGTTCAGATTTATCATAGTGTTATAAATGCCTAGGTGGACTAGGTATTGTAGATCCTTTTTCATAATGTGCCAGGAGCACAATGTTGTTGCTGGTGACTGTAGATCAGGACTTGACTTAGGTACATCAGGACTTGACTTGAGTATATCAGGACTTGACTTAAGTACATCAGGACTTGACTTAAGTAATTCAGGACTTGCCTTAAGTACTTCAGGACTTGACTTAAGTACATCAGGACTTGCCTTAAATACATCAGGACTTGACTTAAGTACATCAGGACTTGACTTAAGTACATCAGGACTTGACTTAAGTACAACAGGACTTGACTTAGGTGCATCAGGAATTGACTTAGGTGCATCAGGACTTGACTTAGGTGCATCAGGACTTGACTTAGGTACATCAGGACTTTGAGTTACGTACATCAGGATTTGACTTAGATACATCAGGACTTGAGTTAGGTACATCAGGACTTGATTTAAGTACATCAGGACTTGACTTAAGTATATCAGGATTTTATTTATGTACATCAGGACTTGACATCAGGACTTGACTTAAGTACATCAGGACTTGACTTAAGTACATCAGGACTTGACTTAGGTACATCAGGACTTGACTTAAGTATCAGGAATTGACTCAAGTACAACAGGACTTGAGTTAGGTACATCAGGACTTGACATAGGTACATCAGGACATGACTTAGGTACATCAGGACTTGACATAGGTACATCAGGACTTGAGTTAAGTACATCAGGATTTGACTTGGATACATCAGGACTTGAATTAGGTACATCAGGACTTGACTTAGATACATCAGGACTTGAGTTAGGTACATCAGGACTTGACTTAGATACACCAGGACTTGAGTTAAGTACATCAGGATTTGACTTAGATACATCAGGACTTCAGTTAGGTACATCAGGACTTGACTTAGATACATCAGGACTTGAGTTAGGTACATCAGGACTTGACTTTGATACATTAGGACTTGAGTTAGGTACATCAGGATTTGACTTAGATACATCAGGACTTGAGTTAGGTACATCAGGACTTGACTTTGATACATCAGGACTTGAGTTAGGTACAGCAGGACTTGACTTTGATACATCAGGACTTGAGTTAGGTACATCAGGACTTGACTTTGATACATCAGGACTTGAGTTAGGTACATCAGGACTTGACTTTGATACATCAGGACTTGAGTTAGGTACATCAGGACTTGACTTTGATACATCAGGACTTGAGTTAGGTACATCAGGATTTGACTTGGATACATCAGGACTTGAGTTAGATACATCAGGACTTGACTTAGATACATCAGGACTTGAGTTAGGTACATCAGGACTTGACTTTGATACATCAGGACTTGAGTTAGGTACATCAGGACTTGACTTTGATACATCAGGACTTGAGTTAGGTACATCAGGACATGACTTAGGTGCATTAGGACTTGACTTAGTTACACCAGGACTTGACTTAAGTACATCAGGATTTGATTTATTTACATCAGGACCTGACTTAGGTACATCAGGACTTGACTTAAGTACACCAGGACTTGAGTTAGGTACATCAGGACTTGACTTAAAATGTCCAATGTTTCAACGAGTCTCCTGGTCATTTGTCATTTGTCACTGTAGCGACAAAATTGTTGACTTTGAAATCAGACAGAACAGTAATGCAGAGGTTTCTTTCATTTTATTTTGTTTATTTTATTCATTTGCATTTTTTTGCAATGAGTCATTTTCCCCCAATGGGAAATGAAGTTGCTGTTAGATCTGAACTCGACCAAAACAGACGGATGAAATGCTGTGTTTTATATTGCCTTAATCTTTTGACTTTCTCGTTCCCTGTCCATCTATTTATTCATTTCAGTGTTTATTTGATTTGGCTTGATTTTGTATTTGCTTATTTTCTATTAGTCATTTTTATTTATGTAATGTTATTACGCATCTTTTTTCGTTGCTCCGTTATTTTACACGGGATTTGTATTTTGTAAAGGTTTGCAAAGCAAAAAAAAAAAAATAGTCTGTTGTTATTTTCCTAAATGGAATTGAAAACTATAACAAAACTCCATAAAAATATCAAAACAGCACGAGTCACTAAAATGGTGAAGAAATCCACAGTGGTGTAAATGTAAATATATATTAGAAATATATTTACAAACGAGAGCTCTCGAGAGCCGGCTCGATTCTCCTCAAAAAAGCTATTTTGAGAAGGAGGATCCAGCAGGTTCTCGAAAGATCTCGTTTATATATATATATTTCTAGTATGTATTTACATCTACACCAAGTTCTTCATTAGAGCTTTCGGCTAGCACGTTGTTGGCCCAGCGTTCGACTCTCCGAGCGGCCAACGAAGAATTAGAGGAATTTATTTCTGGTGATAGAAATTCATTTCTCGTCGTAATGTGGTTCGGATTCCACAACAAGCTGTAGGTCCCGTTGCTAGGTAACCAGTTGGTTCTTAGCCACGTAAAATAAGTCTAATCCTTCGGGCCAGCCCTAGGAGAGCTGTTAACCAGCTCAGTGGTCTGCTTAAACTAAGATATACTTTTTTTTTTTTTCACCAGTACCAACAATGATCATGGTACCATGGAAACAGAACATTACTGTTCGGTGAACTGCAAAAGGATATGCAAGATGCAAGGTCGGCGAATGCAAGCACCACGCCCGCAAAGTACATAGAAAGATCGTTGGACCTGCCCTGATGGTGCTTCTCTGTGGTCTTGTCTTGTGTTGTGTCAGAGGCAACGAGGCGGTGAATATTATACCAGTGATTACAGAAATGAAAGCTGAAATTCAGATGTTCGTTGAGGTTATGGATAGGACTTTTAATGCGTGGTGGGCCTCAGGTTTTATAAAAATGTGTACGCCCTGGAATAATAATAATAATAATAATAATAATAATAATAATAATAATAATAATGATGATGATGATGATGATGATGACGATTATTATTATTATTATTATTATTATTATTATTATTATTATTATTATCCTAGGCAGTATACAGTCATTATTATAATAATAATAACAATAATAATAATCATTATTATTATTATTATTATTATTATTATTATTATTATTATTATAATGACTGTACACTACCTGGGATAATAATAATAATAATAATAATAATAATAATAATAATAATAATAATAATAATAATAATAATAATAATAATAATAATAATAATAAAAATATCTATACATGTCCGCTGAAGTAGCAAATCGTAACGGAAGTGAACCTCAAATCTCAGCCCAACTTTCAAGTGCAATTAACCATTCAAAAATATGTCAAATATATATATATATATATATATATATATATATATATATATATATATATATAATTAATTTTTTCGTGAAGGAGCTTTACTACATAAATAAAAATAAAAACGATTATGGACAAAGAAAATATATATAAATGCATAAAGAGCTGTGAAGTAGATTACTACATAAATAAAAATAAAAACGATTATAGAAAGATATGTGACAAAATATTCAAAGCAAAAGTTATCAAAATCCGAGACGTAAAATGCCTAATTCACGAGAGACTTAATCGACGATGTCTCATAAATGTGATGTACGCCAAGATGAACTATGATAAGTAACTTGCTGTCAAAATATCTGCTTGTCTGATTGAACGCAGAGTTAATTCAAGTGTCAAAGAGTTAGAGAGAGAGAGAGAGAGAGAGAGAGAGAGAGAGAGAGAGAGAGAGAGAGAGAGAGAGAGAGAGAGAGATGAATGCTCATCTCCGACAGCAATTTAGATCTTTAACTAAGACGATATAACAGGTTCTCAGCAAAATTCTGAGAAAGATAACAAAGCTTAACACTTTTACTTTTTTTGTATATTTTAAGGATCTTTTAAAAAATAAATTATTGGTTCCTTCGTATATGGAACATTGCCTTATACAGAAGTGAAGGCTAGCGGTGACGTTGAATGTACAGTTAAGTTTCTACAAACATTATTTGAAAAAGGTTTTTTTTTTTGCAAGTATAGCTGAATACATTTTCTATTTGAGTCATGCAATTTTTTTATTTTAAAAGGACTGATGTGAACGTCGAAAGCATTCTTGAGTTTTGTCTCGTGTAATTTCTGAATAAGACTGTGGCACACTATAACTGCATCAATAAATGTTATGTGAATGTCTGAAATAAATCAAAATATATGAGTATGTTCAATGTTTTCTTTATGTCTGTGAAATATATGATTAAGGAGATATATATTTCTTTAGTTTTATTCGATGTAATATCTTTAAATAAGATTGTGGTACACCATGACTGTATCAATAAATGTGTTATGTGAATGTCTGAAATAAATAAAAGAATCTGAATATGCTTAATATTTTCTTTATGTCTGTGGAATAAATGGTCAAGGAGATATATATTTCTTTAGTCTAGCATCACGTTTCAAAGACATCTCAATAAAAACTCGATATGACTGCTTTATGGTCCTTTGTTACTCATTTGCCCTCTGAATATTTATCACCCCATTCCTCCTGGTCAAGAGGAGGGCACGGGTATCGCTTTTAAGTACGAATAGTTTTCCTAAAAGCAAAACTATTTTGCTTGGAAAGTCATCTTTTAAGAAAATATCTCTTCCGTGGTTTGTGTATTTGATTAATGAATTTTTTGTCTATTAAAAATTAAATAGATAAACTAATTTATAATATGGAAATGGAAAGAAGTAGAGTTTAAACAAAACAAACAAGTAAAAAATGCGCCGAAGTTTCTTCTGTACAGCGTATAGTGCTGTATAAACTTTCAGTCACGGCCCATGAAACTCAGCCGCGGTCCGGCGGTGGCCTTTGTTGTTGGTACCTATATCGTTGCCAGAAACACGATTATGGCTAACTTTAACGTAAATAAAATAAAAACTATTGAGGCTAGAGGGCTGCAATTTGGTATGTTTGATGATTGGAAGGTGGATGATCAACATAGCAGTTTGCAGCCCTCTAGCCTCAGTAGTTTTTAATATTGGAGGGCGGACAGAAAAAGTGCGGGCGGACAGACAAAGCCATCTCAATAGTTTTCTTTCACAGAAAACTAAAAAAAATAAAAACCGACAAAAAATGACCTGGAATACAAAGAGGAACTATTTCATTATTGCCTGTATGGAAATGAATATGCCTAAGAGCGTGTATGGTTGGGACTTTTCCTGAGCGGTTGTGTGTACTTCGGAACATGAGGCTAAAGTGAAAGTGATAAGTTCTGATTTACATTTCTTTTTTTTTTTCCTGGGTTCTGCCGACCATTTTTGGTACTCGAGTTGCTAATGTTGAAAACGGTAGATGCTTTCTTGACCTCAGGTTTTCTTTATAGTGAATCTATCTCGGTTGCAACTACTGAGAAATTGCGCCATTCTGTGCTTTCTTAATATAGCTTCTGTGTTCCCTTTACCTGCTCTTACTTCTTCCTAATGAACACCATATTCTGTGGAGGTTTGAAGTTTGAATTTCAAGTCAATGGCCCCTGTGGGCTTGTTCCTATTCTAAAGTCAATGGCCTCTGTGGGTTTGTTCCATATGAATAAGTGTCATCTTCTCAATAATAATAATAATAATAAGTCAATGGCCCCTGTGGGCTTGTTCCATATGAATAAGTTTCATCTTCTCGATAATAATAATAATAATAATAATAATAATAATAATAATAATAATAATAATAATAATAATAATATTAAATTGTTTCGTGTTTATCTAAAACCGCATAGTATTAAGTCGCTGTTAAAGAATGGAGAAATATGATAAGTACATTCCTGAAGCACCTTACTCCAAGCGGTGTGACCCAGATATTAGGGTTCGTATGGCCAAAGCGTGACACTCTATACCGCCGTTAACCGCACCTAACCGCATTTGCACTCTGTGGGAAGGTATGTTAATACATCTATGTGGTCGGAGAGGAGACCGGGATTTTCAACTCGGCACAGGCTGATTCCGTTCTGCTTCAGGATCTGAAGGTGCAAGTCATACTTCAGGAAAACGACGCCTACCGCAAATGGAATTACGAGGTACACTGAAAGATGATAATTTGAGCATATAATAAAATTCTTTGTTGACTAGAGAAAAATACTCTCGTTTTATGTGCGGCCAACATATGGTAAGAGCCTTTCGCTCTATATATCTTCTGCCCAGAAGAGTTAATAGTCCGGAAAAAATTAGGAATGTTAACGAGCTGAGAGAGAGAGAGAGAGAGAGAGAGAGAGAGAGAGAGAGAGAGAGAGAGAGAGAGATTAACTACTCTAATAAATAAACGGCACATTCGGCGATTCACTGGACAGGAGAATACGAAGAAAGATCACGCTGAGCTAGGAGCAACGGATACATTCACAAATAATGAACGAAAAAACATGTAAAATAAATGTGACTTTTTTTACGCAGTGCTTTTACGAAGGAGAGAGAGAGAGAGAGAGAGAGAGAGAGAGAGAGAGAGAGAGAGAGAGAGAGAGAGAGAGGAACATATAAATGATAGCTTTCATTCACCATCTGAAGTGAAAATAAACAAATAAACATGTAAAAGCATAAATGTTACTTTCTTTACGCAGTACTTTTACGACAGAGAGAGAGAGAGAGAGAGAGAGAGAGAGAGAGAGAGAGAGAGAGAGAGAGAGAGAGAAAGGGGAACATATAAATGATGGCCTTCATTCACCCCCTGAAGTGAAAATAAACAAATAAACATGTAAAAGAATAAATGTTACCTTTTTACGCAGTGCTTTTACAAAGGTGAGAGAGAGAGAGAGAGAGAGAGAGAGAGAGAGAGAGAGAGAGAGAGAGAGAGAGAGGAGAGAGAGAGAGAGAAAGGGGAAATTTTAGAAAGCAAAGGAAAAGGAAGTGGAAATATAAACGACAAAAGTAACAGACGGAAGCCTGTTAAACTTAACGCACAAGAGAGGAAGACGTGACGTGAAGAGAAATGAGATCAGGAGGTAGGAGTAATAAGGAGTGGGGTTGCGGGGAGGAGGAGGACGAATATAAGGAAGTAGAAAAAATGGACAGAGAGAGAGAGAGAGAGAGAGAGAGAGAGAGAGAGAGAGAGAGAGAGAGAGAGAGAGGCGTGGTCTTAGGGCCTCTCTAAATCTAAGGAGGAAGTGTTGTCAGGAACAGCCATATGGAGCTCCGAAAAGTTTATGCCTTGCTACAGATGCAGAAAGGGAAAGGTTTTAACTTTAATGACTTGTCAGCTCAGCCTGAGGCTTGTTAGCGTCTAAACACGCCATGAATGGCTTTTAGTACAGAAATCGTATCTCTTAAATTAATGATACTTGTTATTGTAAGTTTCAGTGAGGGGCGTGACTATAAAAAATTATTATGATTTAATTCTGATTATGGTCTGAAATATTTTTTTGATTGTGACTAGATTTAAATGGTTAAATTACTGTGCTTAAATATGGAACAGCGCACCTAATGAGATGTAGTTTGCCACTTACTTTGGCATTGTACTTATTCATTGCTAATCATTAATTTTTTTATAAATAATCGTAGCAAAATGTGATTATAATCATAATTTAATCATACACAAAAAGAAAAAATCTAATCATAATCAAAAATACCAAAACTAAAGTAATCATACTCGGAAAAACGAAAAAGTAATCATAATCTAATCACAATAAAAAAAATCACAGACCATAATCAAAATCAAATCACAATAATCTTTTATAATCATGCCTATGTCTGCATTTTAGCCTGTATTAATTTCATGTTTTTACGCTGCTATTTGCTGTTCGTGTAGATTATACTCGTAAATTTCTGTGTTGATATAAACAACAAACTTTTTTCTCTAGTTTCATGTGTGTACTGTACATTATATTTTAAAAGCACATTTGTAAAAAGTCTGCTGATGTTAGGTTCAATTTCAAATCAGGTGGATAAGATAGACGTCACATTTCCATAAAACAGACTCTACAACAACGAGCAGTGACAGGAGAAAGCTAATTGGACACAAAATATGTTCATGTTGTCTTGAAAACCCCAGAGCATTTGACTCGAGAAATCTCAATGAGTATTCTTGACTGAACAAACAAGAACTCGCCACACACACAGACACGCTTCCTAGATCTGCCTTTTGTGGGTAAATTAGTACCGGAAGAGTTTTCTTTTTCCTCTCTTTCTCTCTCTCTCTCTCCTAATTGCCTCAGGCCGTGACTGGCACATTGCAAGCTGTTGGTACCTATTGTTGAACCTTCTTTGCTGATTTACTGCCGCTCATTGACGTGTCAAGAAGATTTAATGGCTCGTTAGTGGAATGGGAGCACTCCAACAGTTATTATTATTATTATTATTATTATTATTATTATTATTATTATTATTATTATTATTATTATTATTATTATTATTATAATAATGTTTCTTGAAACTTTTAAATTTTATTATTATTATTATTATTATTATTATTATTATTATTATTATTATTATTATTATTATTATTATTATTATTATTATTATTATTATTATAAAATAATAATAATAATAATAATAATAATAATAATAATAATAATAATAATAATAATAATAATAATAATAATAAACAGTTAAAAGTCTCTTGAAATGAAATACATAACTATTAATATCATCTTTAATAAAAAAAATACTCATAGTAGCACGAGTCTTGAAATGGAGAAACAAATCCACAGTTATGTATAATAATAATAATAATAATAATAATAATAATAATAATAATAATAATAATAATAATAATAATAATAATGTACTTCATTTAAGTTGAAGAACATATACTGTACAACATACTGAGTGCAGACACAACAGAGGCAATACAAAATGCATTTGCAAGATACAGAACTTACAAGACATTTATCATTAAAATTGCTATCATAGTGATGTTAAACACGATACAAACACCAAGGAAATCAATTCGAGCATCGTTGCCAAGCAATGTTATAACACCTCCATCATGTAGTTAATCTCTGTTAGTTATTCTTTTGATGCCGATGCCGACTTGCAAAGAAAAATTCATGACTGAGCATTTCTTCAGCTGCACAGTTCAACAATAAGTTATTTCGACCCTCTTATGGGATCGTATGACAAATGTTCGTAAACAATATTCTCTCTCTCTCTCTCTCTCTCTCTCTCTCTCTCTCTCTCTCTCTCTCTCTCTCAATACACTAAACCAAGTCATTCTTCGTCTTAACGGAACTAACAGTAATGTTTCTCAAAGCGTAATACGCATCGTTTTTCTTTCAGCCGTCAGAATTATAGATCTTATTTCAGCTTCTGAAATGCTGATTACAGTTAATTACCCTCGACAAGGAAGTTTTCTTTTAATTTCGGGAGGTCTCTCTGTTTACCCGTATGTCTGTTTATCTATTTTTCAACAGAGTTACGCAAGAAGAAATATGAGGATCTTATGAAAATTCGATCAAAGGTGGGGCTATTGACTGAAGAGAACTGATATTCTTGTGGGGGGAGGTGGGAATATCATTTTTCATCTTTTACAGGGGTTGAAGATCAAACAATAATTTAACCGTGGCCATAAATTTTGAACTATACGAGTGAGAGAGACAGACTTCATAATCTGACCCGTAATTTACTCACAGTGCCAATGTGCAAAGTGAGATTAAACCAAGGTCACACGTGGAGGTCAAAGGAAGGAAGAAAATTCAATCTTGGCGATAACTCTTCAACTCTGCAAGACAGAGAATTCGTATTGGCATGGACCACTAAATAATAATGCTAATACTCAGAGCAATGCCTTGGTCAATATCAAGGTCATACATGGAGGTCAAAAATCAAATAAGAATTCAGCCTTGGTCGTAACATACGAACCATACGAGACAGAAACTTCACTTTTAGCATGTCGCTTTTAAAAGAAAAGGACTGCTGTTTTAGGCGTAAATCGCTCAGCCTTGGCGGAGATTTGCGATCTACGAAGTCATTGTTTAGATTGCTCTTCAGCCATCTTCGACGTGTTCTCAACCATCCCTTTTTGAATTTGAAGTGTTATTGCAGTAACCAAAAAACTTCAGTAGATTCTGTTTAGCCATAACTGTTGTGCAATATAGAAGCTAGCTTACGCCCACAGAGTGAAGAGAATTAAGAGAAGAACAACACAGGAAATGCAAAAGACCACAAATCATGGGTGGATCTGTAATTACCTGGTCAGCCTGTCTTCGCGCACAGGACGTGGGCGTATGTGTTTGATGGCTGGAGATGGTAACCTTTAATTAGCCTATTTAACCAATCATTACTTTAAATTAGTCTAAGTAACTGTATCTTCATCTTAGAATAAGAGTACAAATCAGTTAATCCTGTTAACGGGCATCAAACAATCTGTCAGAACAAGTCTCTGATATTAGGAGACATTAATATACAGCTGTTATGAATTAAATAAATCATAAAATGTGAAACCTAAGTAATAAAGTGAATCTAACTTCAAACGATGCGTTTTTTCTTTCATAATTCTTCCGCGTAGTAATATAAGCTTGTGAGTGACGTGTTCATGTCATAAACCAAGTATTACTTAACACGTACATAAAACCTTCAATGAACTGATTAAAACACGAGCTTTGATTAGTGAACTCAACTTCCGTATTTTGCTGAACAGTAGAATGACTGACTCTTTGGTCTTAATTAAGTGAGTCTGAGAAGTATGAATGAACAGCGTATAATTTTCATATATCTACTTTAAGATCTTAGTTAAGATCTAAAACCAAATCCCCGTAAGGGGTTAGTGCCGTCAGTGCACCTCATGCGGCGCACTGTAGGTATTGCTTAAGATTCTTTGCAGCGTCCCTTCGGCTCCTAGCTGCAACCCCTTTCATCCCTTTGACTGTACCTCCGTCCATATTCTCTTTCTTCTATCTTACTTTCCACCCTCTCCTAATGATTGATTCACAGTGCAACTGCGATGTTTTCCTCCTGTTACGCCTTTCAAACTTTTTTACTGTCAGTTTCCGTTTCAGCGCTGAATAACCTCATAGGTCCCAACGCTTGGCCTTTGGCCTAAACTTAGCATTCAATTCAATAAAACCAAACAAACTTCATGTATGGAAATCTATGATGATGATGATGATGAACTATTCATCCACAATTCTCATATTCACTTAATGAAGGCTGAAAAGTCAGTCATTCGGCTGTTCAGCAAAACTAATATGAACTCGAACCGTTAATCGCATGTAAAAAATATAAATTCAGGTAAGTACATGTTGCTCGTTAACTCTTGCCTTTCAAACCATGACAACTGCTGGCGCCGTCTAGAGAAAGTGCTACAGCCTTTCGAATATAGAACATACTATCCCAGTCAGCTTGATAATTGAAGTGTGTAACTGCAATGATATATAGAGTTTAGGCCAAAGGCCAAGCGCTGAGACCTACGAGGTCATTCAGCG
Organism: Macrobrachium rosenbergii; assembly: GCF_040412425.1. Lineage (NCBI taxonomy): Eukaryota > Metazoa > Arthropoda > Malacostraca > Decapoda > Palaemonidae > Macrobrachium > Macrobrachium rosenbergii. Next base: position 9,131,856 of record NC_089768.1, on the reverse strand, counting down.
CTGGAAAGGAAATTGAGAGTAGGTAAGTTTGAAAAGTGTAAAAGTTAAGTATACCTTAGTTTAACCAGACCACTGAGCTGATTAACAGCTCTCCTAGGGCTTGCCCGAAGGATTAGACTTATTTTACGTGGCTAAGAACCAATTGGTTACTTAGCAACGGGACCTACAGCTTATTATGGAATCCGAAACAATAGGAAATCCTCGCAGTTGCACTATGAAATCCTTGTTAGGGGAGAGTGGATAACAAGATGGAAGAAAGGTAATATGAACGGAGGTACAGTGAAAGGGATGAAAGGGGTTGCAGCTAGGGGCCGAAAGGACGCTGCAAAGAACCTTTAGCAATCCCTACAGTGCACCCCGTGAGGTGCACTGCCGGCACTACCGCCTATGGGGGAATTGTGTAATTAAACTTTCTTTTGAGGAAGTCTACAAAGTAATAAAACAACAGAAAATTCCACCTAACCGTTACGATGGTCTTTGTGTGTGTGTGTGTGTGTGTGTGTGTGTGTGTGTGTGTTTGCAAGACGAGCCACGTAAAGGAAAAGCACGAATCTGTTCTTCCCACATTTCGAAGAAATAAAAACGTCGTGCCTTCAACAGCGCAGCGATATGATAGGCGATAAGGCGCATGCACCGGACAAGCTTAAAGGCAAATAAGAAGTTTAGTTGGCTGATTGCCGGATGTTTATTGGTGTTTTCACGCCTTCAGTCAAGTGTGACATCATCACTGCTTTTGGCTTGTGTATCTGAATGGATTTAAAAAAGAAAATTATGTATGTGTATATATATACATATGTATATATATAAATATATATATACATATATATATAATATATATATATATATATATATATATATATATATATATATATATATATATATAAATATATATAAATATATATATATATGTATATATATAAATATATATATATATACATATATATATATATGTAATTATATATATAATATATAATATATTATATATATATATACATATATATATAGTGTATATATATGTAATTCTCGCACCGGCTCGTATCCGCATTTGGAAACTACGAGTATTTCAGAAAAGGGAGGAGCCAAGCAGAGGAAACGAAATTTATCGCGAGGGGAAAATTGTTCGGGAAACAATTTGAGCTAGCGATGACGGTAACAAAGACTGATGCTCTATTGTACTGACAGTCTCAAAATGTTCGTGTGACCGCGAGAGGCTTTGAGGAAATGCAGCCTTAATCTCACGCATAATTCGAACACGTATAATATTTCTTTACTGCTTGAAAAAAAAAAAAAACATCGTAAGTGAATGTCAATCAGAGTATAAATCAAAAATAGATATAACACAAAATAAAATTTTTTAATGTTGTATCGAAATATTATTGCAAATGATTGCACTTACAGATATTTTTCAAAATGAATCTATCGAACTGGAAAGCAACGGGATAATCTTATTGAAACAAGTAAAAAATGCGCCGAAGTGTCTTCGGCACAAAAGAGTTTTCTTTACAGCCGCTACAGCGTATAATCGAGGCCACAAAAAATAGATCTATCTTTCGGTGGTTTCCGCATAATGCTGCATGAGGCGCGGCCCAAGAAACTTTAACCACGGACTGGTGGTGACCTATCCTATATCGTTTCCAGAAGCACGATTATGGCTAACTTTAACCTTAGATAAAATAAAAACTACTGAGGCTAGGGGGCTGCAATTTGGTATCTTTGATGACTGGAGGGTGGATGATCAACATGGCTATTTGCAGCTCTCTAGCCTCAGTAGTTTTAAGAACTGCGTGCGGACAGAAAAAAGTGCGGACGGACAGACAAAGCCGGCACAATAGTTTTCTTTTAGAGAAACCTAAAAAGCAAATCACAGTTAGTTTTGTAATGTGCTCTCAATTCTGTCCCGAAAAAAACTACGACAGAAAGTCATATTAAAGGGTAAAGTATCTAAAAGTCTGAAAAAAATGCCTTGGTAAACAAAGTCACTGAACAGAGTTCCGATCAAAGTCACTATTGTGTTAAAAGTTCCATTGTAGATCCTTAAGCATATAGAATAGCATATACAAATTAGGCCAAAGGCTAAGCGCATGGACCTGTGAGGTCATTCAACGCTGAAACGGAAACTGAGAGCAAAAGGGTTTGAAAGGGCAGCTGGAGGAAAACCTCAAAGCAGTTGCACTATGAATCAATTGTTAGGAGAGGGTGGAAAGTAAGATGGAACAAAGAGAATATGAAAGGAGGTACAGCAAAAGGAATGAAAGGGGTTGCGGCTAGGGGCCGCAGGGATGCTACAAAGAACCTTGAGTAATACATACAGTGCACCGTGTAGATCGTTAAGAGAAAGTATCAGGAGCAAAATGAATTACCCACTGTATACGGCAATACAGAACGCGAAAACTAGGATAACTTTCATAAATATCGATCACCTTGGCAGTCGGCCAGTGACAAATTCAAGCGTTCAGCGATAATAAATTTGAATTCATTCTCTGCTGAGGCCACAGCGGGAAACCAGCTGGCTCCAAAAGCGACTACAATCTTCTTGAACTTTCGAGGCTCGAATGATCACGAACATACTACATAAAAACTCCGAGTGTTTCTGTAAATGTGGCAAAGCAACTCAAATGCTCCCGAGAGTCCAGTCTCATTATAATTCACGGAAGTACGACATAACAACTTAAACTGTTTTGAAAATACGCCATTGCAACTCAGATGTTCGCCAGAGTACGACGTGGTAATGCATACTTTTCACTAGGTAATTGCAAGGCTGCTTCCTTAAATAGGCAGTTGGAAACTCCGTGTTAGCATGCTCTAAATACGCAACGACTCAGAGCCGCACGAAAATAGTAGAATTTACTTCTTAATCTTTTTTACTTCTTAATCTTTTTTATTCACCAATAAACCAGGAAGAATAACTGTACAGCAATACATAGCAATACAGTGTATTGCTCAGCAATACATAGCAATACAGTGTATTACTTAACAATACAAAATACCTCTGATAGACTTGATTACTGGCTGGAAATGACAGGTGGTTACAAAATACTTCTCGTGTTCCAATATTGCTCAGGATGCGTAATGCTGTAATATTCCAAATGTGTTATGGATGTAGCTGTTCTGCCGTCAGTGATGTGAATTGGATATTTCAAAAACTGTTTTGGTTGAAGACCTCAAAACATATTCATTCACTACCAGTCTTCTTGCATTGATTTTCCCCGTAGTTGTGTGCGTATACATGTATATGTATAAGAGAGAGAGAGAGAGAGAGAGAGAGAGAGAGAGAGAGAGAGAGAGAGAGAGAGAGAGAGAGAGAGAGACTCGGGGGCGGGGGCCGAGAAGCAGGAGGAAGAATGCAATATTTTCTCTTATCATTTTCTTTATACTGTTTACTCTCGGGTTGGGCGAACTTTAACGAGATGAAACCAATCTTTACAAATTGTGCTTTTCATACATAAGTCACACTACAGCTGCAATAAGTTTTGAGCTTGTCTTGATTTATTGTTGAAGGCTAAGGTGGTCACAGGGATTCTTCTATCTTAGATGCAATACTCATTTTTTTTTTTCAGCTTTTTTTAGTTTTCTGCAAAAGAAAACTATTGTGCCGGCTTTAAAAGTCCGTCCGGAATTTTTTAGTCCGCACTTTTTTCTGTCCGCGCTTTTTCTGTCCGCACTTTTTTCTGTCCGCACTTTTTCTGTCCGCCCTCAGATCTTAAAAACTACTGAGGCTAGAGGGCTGCAAATTGGTATGTTGATCATCCACCCTCCAATCATCAAACATACCAAATTGCAGCCCTCTAGCCTCAGGAGTTTTCATATTATTTAAGGTTAAAGTTAGCCATAATCGTACTTCTGGCACTGCCATAGATACCAACAACACAGGCCACCACTGAACCGTGGCTGAGTTTCATGGGCCGCGGCTAAGAATTTTATGGGCCGTGGCTGAGACCTCCGCCGGACCATGGCTGAGTTTCATGTGGCGCAGCTGAACAGAAAACTCGATTGCGCCGAAGAAACTTTGACGCATTTTTTACTTGTTCTTGCGGGGTCCTTCTCGATCATTCTCTCTTCATGAGAATTTGAGATGTTGTTATAACTTTACACCAAAGGAACTTATTGTGGTATTTTTCATTCCCCTTAAAACCTTAACCTTGAATCATCTCAGCCACTTTGAAGGCGGAGCTCTGAAACTGGTAGCATCACCTGTGTCAATGCAGCAACAGCAACTCCCCCCCCCCCAACCCGCCCCCCTTCCCCCTCCCTTAGGGAGGCATAAGATTTCCTTCCAGTCAGTGAATCAATTAGAGTACTGATTTGAAAGTTTTCATCAGCCTAACTTGAGGTACGTTTTACTGAACCTGGGCCGGTAAACTTCTTTCTGTCGCAAAGTTTAATTATTTCAATTTTTAGAATGTAGCGTAGATAATGACTTGTCATTTCTTTTTGCCCCAGGATTTAATAATTTTCATATCTGGAATATAACAACGTAAAAAACAACTGCTGCAAAAACGCTGCGTAGATTTTTCTTTACATTTTTAATGGCCGTAAGATATACAAACCTGGGGTGATAACGTATGCTTCAGCAATTTAGTAAGGTTTCATAGTAACATTTTTATTTTTATAATTACTAGCATTCAGAATAAGTACACATTCACATGGGAACCACCTAAAAAGTCATGGACTTGCTAAGCAACCTTCCACAGTGCATAAAGACGATTCCCAAAACGATAAAATAATCAGAAAGAAGCAGAGCGCAATAAAGATGGAAAATGAAGGTATATAAAGAGGAATCTGCAAAATGAAAATGGTATCTTTACATAAACTACATTTGAGAAAATAAATAAGAGAGCCTTAGATCTTGGCGCTTGCTCTCAAAGGCAGTATTAAAGTTTCTCCTAAGCTTACAGATATCAGTATCTGCCAGGAAAAGCGTCATCTTAATTCTGCAGCAGGTTATTAAAGATGGCGACGCTGTGGTAACTTGAGTAGCACTCACTAACTCTCAAGGCACCGGTACTAAACGAAGGTCAGGCCGGAAGTTCTCTCGCAAAGCAGAGTTTATGAAGGATCATCAGTGGTGGTTGAAATCATAATTATCACCGGTGCGGGAAAAATGGCAAAATGATGATGCTAATTAGATGAGTCTTGTTTTAAAGGTAAAAAATTCGTTTGCGAACCAGGAAATGAGAATGTCGGACGTTATTATGCGGTGAAAACACTACCGCCTATGTGAATATTGAGAGCCTTACGGATTAACATGAATCACTTATGGATTTTCAATGGAAGTTAACTATACAAGTAAGATCATACTCTTGATTTCAACACCTTCATACCTATATTTTCGAACATTCACACACACACACACACACACACACATACACACACACACATACACACACATAAGGGCACATTAAGATACACAAATGTAAATATATATACATATATATATGTATGTATGTATGTATATCTGCACATATATATATATATATATATATATACGTAGATATATAGCCCACAAATATATATGTATATATATATATATATATATATATATATATATATATATATATATGTATATCTGTATATGTATATACAGTATATGCGTAGATATATAGCCCACAAATATATGTGTATATATATATAAATATATATACAGTATATATATATATATATATATATATATATATATATATATATATATATATATATATCGTCTTTTGTATAATCTAAATTACCAGGCCGTCGTTACCGAAGTGCAGATTATTGTATAAAATGCTACACCACTTAGATGAAAGTCAAGTATCTGCGTTTAGGGACTGTGGAAACATGTCCAAGCTAATAATATTCAATAGAACGTAATTAAAAATCAAGCATGACCCGTACAATGTTTCTGTTACGTGTATCTAGATACGAAATAAATATACGGTAAAACCTTCAGGATACGACCGATAGCCTGAACCCTCAAGAAAGGAGACCTTTTATTTCTCAAGACCAGTCTGTCATTTTTTCTCTATCTCTCTCTCTCTCTCTCTCTCTTCCTCCACCTTATTATTTTTCTTTATCTCACGTCAACGGTAACATCAGATCCCGCCCCCACCCCTCAGCTCAAGGTAATAAGGCGCGGAATAGCTCTTTAGCATGGAAAGGTCCTCGGTTGTGGTCGGCGCTAGGAGCTGTGTTACGTAGGCAAGAAAGGGTTTCTTGGGTTCATCCTCGTCAGTTGGGCTGGGGAGAGTCAGGTCTTTCACCCATTAGTGAATTGAATTGAAATGAATATAGAATTTAGGCCAAAGGCCAAGCACTGAGAACCATGAGGTCATTCAGCGCTGAAATGGAAATTGACAGTAAAAGGTTTGAAAGGTGTAACGGGAGGAAAACCTCGCAGTTGCACTATGAATCCATTGTTAGGAGAGGGTGGAAAATAAGATGGAAGAAAGAGGATATGAAAGGAGGTACAGTAAAAGGAACGAAAGGGGTTGCAGCTAGGGGTTGAAGGCACACTGCAAAGAACCTTAAGTAATGCCTACAGTGCACCACATGAGGTGCACTGACGGAGCTACCCGCCTACGGGGACCTATTAGTGAAAGGCAAAGATGTATAATTAATGGCTGCTGTAAAGAACACCAGAGTTGAATTACGCGAGTTCTTCGCAAAAGCGTTGATTGCGACGATTCGTTATGCCACTCGCATGAGATCAAAAAGATGCTTTAAAAGCGTCGACAGATTTAGGAGGGGAGAGAGGGAATGTTTACTGGCTCCAATTAAAGGGTCTTTCAAGTGTGCCCTCCTGGTCCATTAATTCACTTTTCTTCTATTTATTAATTCATTAATTTATTTTTTCTTTTTAGTTTTCTGTAAAAAATAAATATTGAGATGACTTTGTCTGCCCGCCCGCCCTTTTTCTGTCTGCCCTCAGATCTTAAAAACTACCGAGGATAGAGGGCTGCAAATTGGTATGTTGATCATCCACCCTCCAGTCATCAAACATACCAAATTAAAGCCCTCTAGCCCCAGTAGTTTTTATTTTATTTGAAGTTAAAGTTAACCACAATCGTACTTCTGGCACCGCTATAGGTACCAACAACACAGGCCACCACCGGACCGTGGCTGAGTTTCAAGGGCCGCGGCTGAAAGTTTCATGCACCATTATACGCTGTACAGAAAACTCGATTGCGCCGAAGAAACTTCGGCACATTTTTTATTTGTTTAATAAGTGAGATCTCTTCCTTCTTTATTTCCCTTTACCTCCTCTTACTTCTTCCTAATGGACACCTTAATATTCTTTGGGAGCCTGAATTTCAAGTCAGTGGCCCCTTTCGTGGGCTTGTTCCATATGAATAGAGTTCATCTCCTAATAATAATAATAATAATAATAATAATAATAATAATAATAGTAATCAATAATAATAATTCGATAGCTCTAGCTGTCTCTCGTATTAAAAGGAGCAAAGAAATAAAAACATTTGTTATAATTACCTGTCCCCTGGAGCGTAAGGATTTAACCCTCTAGAGAGAAGAAAGCGATGAAATAAAAAAAACATTATTTTATAAAAGATGCAGCAAAAAACGACCTGATTTTATACGGGTGTGTGGCTAACATAGTTAAGACAACTCCAATTGGCAAAAAAAAAAAAAAAAAACTAAGAAAGCCTCAAAAGAGCGTTAGGATAAAGCTTCTCCAATTTCTCGGCTGGACGCGATTAAAAGCGAGCAACACGACATTCGAGGAAAACCAATATTCGAACCGAAAGAAAAGAAAAAAAGAAACAAAAAGTGAAAGTAGAGCTTCAAGGCCAGCGAAGGAGGAGAAAGGAATAATGGCCACAAGAAACAGAGAGATTACGAACCAGATTGTTACGAGGGTAGAGAAAGAAGGAGGGAGGGAGGGAGAGAGGGAGAGAGGGGGAGGGAGATGGGAAGGATAGGATAGGCAAGGACACGGAGGGAGAATGAAGATGGCATGCCGTGTCTGGGGATATTCGTAATGACATACCAAGGGTCAGGCTGGTATGTCCTGCCTGGTCCTGACTGAGTCTTCACCCAAGACCCAGCTACTCTCGCTTCAATTCAGGACAGGACACGCTTCGGGAGAAGTATGAGGACGGCGGCGTTACCCACAAAGAGAGAGAGAGAGAGAGAGAGAGAGAGAGAGAGAGAGAGAGAGAGAGAGAGAGAGAGAGAGAGACTCGCGCATATACTGGCAAATTTTATATCCCCAGGAAATTTAACACAAAGTCCCTTCAGCCTGGAAGTTATGTATGTATGGATATATATATATATATATATATATATATATATATATATATATATATATATATATATATATATATATATATATATATATACTGTATATATATATATATATATATATATATATATATATATATATATATATATATATACTGTATATATATATATATATATATATATATATATATATATATATACTGTATATATATACCGTATATATATACACGTGTATTTATATGCTATACCTAAAATATATATATATATATATATATATATATATATATATATATATATATATATATATATATATATATATACATACATACATATACGTGTGTGTGTGAGTATGTATGTTGCATGTATGTAGATCACTTACCTACTCCCCATTTTGCCCATGCCCTTAAGGGGTCTGACAAACTGATTTTTAACTTATGACCCTTGATTGTGACATAATTTTTTAATGTGATTTTTGACTGAGACAGTTAATTCATTATTTCTTGCACAGAGCGTTGATGTTATAATTAGAAATTGAGAAAAAGATAAAATTCTAAGTGTTGAATGTAATGGCCTCACCTCTTCATCTGCTACTTCTAAAAAAATATTGAAGATTATTTCCACAGATGATGATGCAATCAAGCGTGGTGGTAAAAAAAAAATGCAGCACCAATAATTTCACGGAACGCCCCATCCTCATTCATTACGACCATCCAAAAAGCGTTCGTGTAGGGTATAAGCGATGGGAATTCTCGCGCCGGCGCAACTTGGCGTCGAAAAACATCTTCTTCGCACGAAAGGTCTCGGGTTGAATGGTGCAATTCTCTAAACAAGGTAACAAACCAACCGCGTGTACTCTCTCTAAATCTGCTATTCTCCCTCTACGCGAACGATGCAGACTTTGAAAAGTTTAACGTCTCTCCATGAGCTGCAAAAGACTTCAGGTAAAACAGAATTTTACAAGAAGAGAATATTTCTTCTACTTCACCTCATGGTGTCCCCGGGAGTCAAAATTACATTGTGTCGCCAGTTAAGAATGGTCAGAGCTCTCACTCCGAGGTTCAGCCTAATACTTTAGGAAAACTCTCTTTGAAGCCAGTTTCTGACAAAAAATATTCGATTAT
>NC_089768.1:9107500-9112500 GCF_040412425.1 Macrobrachium rosenbergii | reverse complement strand
AAGCCATGTCGAAATTGAATGGCTTTCTTGAAAGCCTTTATTTTCCAAGAAGTCGGCGTCGATGACTTTTTGATGGGATGACGTCAGTGAAATGAACCATTCATTCTCGTATTTTCCAGTTGATTTTTGTGTCGTGTGACATAACAGTTCACATAAAAAGACGAAAAAAAAAAAATGATGACAAAACGCATTATGCAAAATCTTTACCTGAAAGGTTTGACGATATGTGGGAACAAATGTTTTGTCGGTTTCCAAGCATGATTGAAGGTAAAATTTTGACTTATTGGAAAGCCTTAAGAAATGTCTGATTGAGTGACACCAGTTCATCATGTGATCTAAAGAGTCTGTAAGTATAAATAACTTAATGGTTAATACTCTGGAATGCAGTAGTGCAAAGTTTGCTAAATGCATTTTTATTTACTGCAGAAGCACATGTAATTCTGCGTTTTATTTTTATGCAATTCACCATATGGCAGCGCGCTTGGATGTCTTCCCATTTGCATTTACAGTAACTAATTCCTGCCTTTGCCATCCTTGACACAATATGAGCTCCTGCCTCGTCTTGAGTTCTCAGAAGTGGGATATCTGAAAATTTTTAGCCACAATGAAAATGAAACTGATGTGCATTAACATTTTAATCATTCTATTTTTGGATCTTGATTGACAAAGTACAATGCCTTGCTTTACTTTTGCCTAAAGTAAGATTCAGAATTTTCGTGCTTGGGAATTCGACTTTCCGGAAGGGAAAATAGGAGCCATGAGGATGATTCGTCTTGTGTGTGCGGAGTTTAAACTTTATTCACGAGCAAAAACACCAATGTCCTCCAGGCCCACCTAAATTGCAAGTGTTACAGAATCGCCTTTTTACCAATGGTGCCCCGTACGAGGGGTACCACCTACAGTACGTCTTGTGAGACACACTGTAGACGGCCCTCAAGGATTTAGGCCTTTTCCAATCGGTCCCCTCTGCATTGTTTTTTGCCTTTTATTTTTCATCCCTTTACTCGGGCCTCTCCCTGTTTAGCTTTCCATGTCCTTCACCCTCTTACCGCTTCAATTTTCACCCCTTATTCTGAAATGTGTCCAGTTGTTCTTCTAAGATACCTAGATAATAATAATAATAATAATAATAATAATAATAATAATAATAATAATAATAATAATAATAATATATGTTTTCAGTAGTTGCAAAAGTTTATCTCTTGGCTCTCAACCTTCGTCCACAGTGTTTTTAGCATTCCTCGACTGAGGACGGGTTGCCTGCCACCTTTAGGACTGTCTGTTCCGCAGGGTCACCGATTTGACACGAAATCATAAACTTCTTGTGGGGTTCTCGTTCATTCCCTCTTTTGGTTGTGTCGTGAGGGTACTCGGGGGAAGAAACTGTGTATATTTATGGGCATCGCTAATCTACGGCATAGGAGATAACGAAAATGAACGAGGGTAGGAAATATAGCTCCTCAAAGCTAGAAGGTCTCTCTGTATCTATACTGGCTATACTGATGCTGCTATTATTACTGGAGAGAGAGAGAGAGGGTGAGAGAGAATTACGTATAACAAAATCAACATACACACTTATGTATGCAAATATATATATATATATATATATATATATATATATATATATATATATATATATATATATATATGTATATATATATATATATGTATGTATATATATACATGCATTTGTGTGTGTTTGAGAATGCATGTAGTGTTTAGAGAGAGAGACAGAGAGAGAGAGAGAGAGAGAGAGAGAGAGAGAGAGAGAGAGAGAGAGAGAGAGAGAGAGAGAGAGAGAGAAAGGATAGTTGAAGTTCTTTGCTACTGAATATTCAGATAACCTCAACCAAATCTGTATAGGAAATATGTGAAAAATTACCTAGCTTTAAACTACAAGCAACTTAAAGAATTTAGAAGGGATGCTGTAAAAGATAAATTGCTGTCCTTTTGAACGAATGTTGCATAATCGTACTTCCATGATTTGCTTCGTAGATATGTATCATCCTATTTACTTGTAAAAACGTTCATTGCACGTAGGCAAAAGTGTGCATAATAATACTATTGGCATTGTAACTTCCTACTCAGAGAATCCTTTGCCTGGCCGTTCCCCAAATAAGAACGTCAATCCATCACCAGGTGAAAACGCAACCCGTTATAAGGTGGCTCTTTCTGGTCTTCGGGAGATCTATTACCATAATACGTCTGGGTTTTCCACTCCGTTGCTTTTACTCGTGTCTGCAAGCGCTTGAATGATGACGGAAGAACGTCTGGTTGATCGACAGTGCGTGAAGATTAAAATTTAACCGCGTTTGGCCTCCCTTACACAAGAATGTAATGCGTTTTGCTGCGCTGTGACGTATGAAAAATAAAGGTATTACAAATGGCTATGAAAAGAATGTTGCCGATTTCAAGGACCAGATGTATTGCCATGCATTTGGAAGCTTTCTCCTTGATAAGGATTGGATCATTCTAGTTTGTACGTGAGCTTTTCTGATAGGATCCCCCATACGAGAAACCTCTATGATAGGGCAATTGCTTCCGAAAAAAGATATTAAGAAGTTATGGTTGATGAGCAATTAGCACGTCTGCAAGGATAATGGTCCCCCTGCTGTTATGGGCACAAGTACAAATTGCCCAACTTTGGCCACCCCGAAAGCTTATTTCAGTAAATGATTTCTGTACTTCCCGCGCAACTGATACCATATTTACAATATGCCATCCTCCAGGAAAGTCTGGAAACCTTGTGGTGGTATGAAATCCTGTATTATCCTTCTAACAACCTTGAACCGACTTTCGACACACGCCAGTGAAATCTGAATTTCCTAATTCCTATCCCAATTTAAAGCCCCAACGGAGTAAACCTAAATTTACTGGGCCATAAAACTGAGAAAGGACACAGTTCAAATGATGAGTTCACCAACCTCTTTCGTAGGTGGTCTCTTTCGTCTCTTCTCCCTTTCTCGATTTGTCAAACTTCAATTTCATGCGCTCGTTCGTTCCACAGGGGAAATCCTGCACCGTTTTTCAATTTTACTTTTGCATGTGTCAGCGCGCACGTGCGCGCGCGTGTGAAGGCATCTTTCCCGACAACGGGAGTATTTGAAACGTTCCAGCGTCATAAAGACTATTGCAAGGTTAACCAGCAGTGTCTTGGAAATACGTCCGGCCGTGACCTCGGCTGGATCTTCTGACCCACTTCCTGGTCGGGGGTCGGGTCAGTACCGAAGCGCTGGGAGCGTGAGCAGTTAAAACGAAAAAAAAGAAGAAAAAATCAGACAGGGAAATAAGGAATAAGATAAGTGTTTGTTCTTTTCTTTTTTCTTCAGTTTACGAAACACTAAAACTTGAAGGACAGTTGAGTTATAAAGTGCTAAGGATTGTTATTGAGAGAATTTTCATAGCAGTGATGGAAACGCAGATAACGACACAGCATCTGCAGGAGACAAGGCTTTAAATGTTTACAAGGCATGAGTCGTCTGGAAGACAAGCGCAACACAGACGAAAAACCCGCAGGTGTCTGACACGCAAGCAAATGAACAAGTACAACAGATATACAATAAATATTTCATCTAAGAAACTGATTTCAGATTTGGATACATTTTGTCTTTCGCCTCATTTCATATTTAGATACAATGAAAACGAGAGAAAGAAAGAAGCCACGCTCATAAAAAGAGGAAATGAAACGCAGAAACTTTTATCATCACAAAAATGAAGACATGTAACAAATACATTTATAAGAAAAGCCTTCAGAATTTCTCAGGTAGTCTCATTACATCACACAGTCGCCATTTAGACTACATATTAGAAGGTCCAACAAATCAGACGTTTGAGTTCCTTGAAAACATGACATTCAAGAACACTTACTTGCTTTCACCTCTGGGTCCCTTCTGTGGAAATCGGAACGAAAAGAGGAATCTATAAATATTCCAAGGAAACGAGATGAAAACGCTGAAAATGAAATCCGTAGAGTCGGCGATAACAACGAAAACTGCCTTCAGCTCGAGAGTGCTAGCAGCAGTCATATTAGCAGCCATTTGAGTCTTTCTCTGCCTCTCTCTTTCTCTCTCTGTCTCCCATTTGACAACACCTCCATCCACCGGGGTACCCCGGTAGTGCGCATAAAACTTGTTTAAACTCCCGATGTACACATCATTCCCTTTTACGACCCCCTTTTATCTCCCCTTCCCTTTTCAGTTCGAAAGCACAGGGTGCCATAAAAGAAGTCGTTCTTGAGCCGCCGTGTCTACGCGGATGCAGTGTATGGTTAATGATGGCGCTCCCTCTCTTTCGGAGCTTCGTTCGGCCGAATTCCCTGCCCACAGCAATAAAAGGAGAGTCTGAAGAACGTCTTCCCGCGCTGGGGAGATCGGTGACGAAAAAACCCATTGCGGAAAACAAGTTTTCGAATAATGAAGACTGGCGTCATGAGGAAAAACGCCCATTGCTGACCGAACAGCAGTTATTGGAGAGAACACAGGTATTAACTCTTTCGTTTTATCCACACTTTCTAGGAAACGTATAATTAATATCAGTAATCTCTCCAAGACTAGAGGTTCAGTGAGAAAATGAGTTGCGTGATGGCAGTCATTACAGGGAATTTAGCTCAGCAAACTGCGGATAACAGTTTATGCAACAGCTGGTGTTGCCAAAGGCCCTTAGATTCAAGCTGCGGTAAAATTACTTAAACCGTTGACAGACGTTATAATTATACATTTTTTCAACATTAAGAAAAATAGTGATGACAGGCACAGTCAAACTGCTGAGTCCTGGATGAACCACCTGTACAGAATACTTCCACACAGCTAATCGCTTCTTACACGTACACAGGCTCGTCAACAGTGCATGGAACCCATTCCACACACACACACACACATACACACACAAGCACACACACACACACACTGTGATGCATCTTGCATACAAGCTCGTTCTTCCTGAATGCTAAGGTTCATCTTTTCTAATACCTCTTTCACACCATCTATCTATCCCTTTTTAAG
>NC_089768.1:9082500-9102500 GCF_040412425.1 Macrobrachium rosenbergii | reverse complement strand
CGACTGCTATTTTGAAACAAGGGTCCAAGGTCTATACTGCCAGGGTCAGACTCAGGACCTACAAAAAGTCACACTATAGTTGTGCCACTAGTTGTAACTTACGCTTAAATAAAAGAAAGTAACTTTTCTCACCAAGCCGTTTTGTTGCATAAGGAAGACAAGTTATTTTGCCTGTTGAGTGCTATTATTTCGGAGAAAAACTTTACCAAAAATGCTTTATAATATTATGCATTTTACAGGCATATATCAAATATTAACTTTTACTCAGTAACATTTCAGTTGGAAATCTGAATTAAGCAGTAAGTAAGTTTAGCTTTCTAGATGAGATGGCATTTTAGAGAGACACATACACACAGATCCTCGCTCATCGTTCGCGTATTCCGGAAAAGTACTAAAAGGCATCTTAAAACATCTACTAGTGCTCACCCCTTTGTCGAGAGGGAGAGAAGGGATTCCAAAAGCACTGGCGGTTTCGAGTGATACTGTCTCCGAAGGTGACAGAAACCACCGTCCGTTTTCGGCTAATGCTTCCCTGGTCTTTGTAGCAGCCTCCTTGCGGGATATGATAAGCCCCAAGATAAAGACAAATACAAGGAAATTATGCTGTTCAGCCAAAACCCCGCTGACCTTACGTTATCTCGCGTGTCATTTTTAAGATCCCTTCATGCTGTATCATACCCTATCTAATGCAAACATTTAAAGTCTAAATTTGCTCAGGAATCTCACATTTTGCAGTTACATTTATATATATATATATATATATATATATATATATTCACATATATATATTATTTATATATATACAGTATATACATATATAAATGTATACATAGAGAGAGAGAGAGAGAGAGAGAGAGAGAGAGAGTACACACACAGACATATATATATATATATATATATATATATATATATATATATATATATATATATATATATACATGTATATACAGTATATATATATATATATATATATATATATATATATATATATATATATACAATATCTATATATATGGATAGATAGACACATAGATAGACAGATTGATAGATAGACAGGTAGAGAGAGAATTATTTCTGCTTGTGCCATTTCATCTACTTTTGATTTCCAAAATAACTGAATAACAATAAAACGGTACTTGTGAAAATTTCTGTTGACTATCATACACTCTCTATTGTGAATAAGGGGAAAAAAAGTTAATATACACTTCACAGCTATAGTTACAATGTTATTAAACCTTACAATAACTGTAGTTATATCTCCAGATACCAAACGTTTCACATGTACGTTATGCTGTATCGATTACAGTCAGTCGAAGCATTTTAAGAATATCACTCAGCCACGCCCACATCCTCCCTAGCGCACCCCGCCACCCCTGCCTATCCCCCTCCCCTCTTTCACGATATAGTCATATGGCTGGCAGCGATGTCTTTATTAGTCTCCTGCTCTTTCCCGTACCCGGATGGGTGGAAGGGGGGGGGGTTTCTTCCCTCTGGGGTCTGATACTCCTCCCTGGGATGAACGATCTTTAAATGCTATCAGTGTTATAGCCAGGTAGCAACTGATATTGTCCTCGAATGCGGTACAATAATGTCATGCATTATCTACCGTGCCAGGGGAGGGGGCATGGCCGAGTGATATTCTTAAAATGTGTCGACTTTAGTAATCCTTTTCAAACATCTACATTAACTACCACCAAGCATAACATTATCTATCGCAGGTGAACAAGAATTTAAAAAACATGATTAATAACCCAGTCAAGGATTCTAGATACGGGGTCGTGTCGTGTTCATAGATTGTCATCTCCCTTGGTGATTGATGATTTTATTGAACATGGCAAAGTAATACTTACGTAACTATTCAGTGATATATTATTATTATTATTATTATTATTATTATTATTATTATTATTATTATTATTATTACATGTGAAATCCTACAAGATTAGCAGATAAAGTTTTTAGAAGTCACTTTACACTTTTTACCTCTTACGAAAGGGATAATAATCATTGTTATAATAATAAGCATTTTTGCTGCTCACAGGCAACACAAAGAGCCCAAATCTAGTATATCACTATGATCCTCACTTTTTTATAATTCTGATGACATTCTATTTTTCTATACAGAAGATATGCCTAATTTAAATGGAAGGAGCATACAGATATCTTTCTTTGGATATAGGATACTTTATTATTATCATCATTATTTACCTAAATAACCCAGTCTCTTCTGTATGCCTTACACTTTACAATGCAAGAAGGAATGTAATTGCTTTTCTATAGTTTTTTTTATCCCGGAAGAAATAAAAAAAAAAAATTGGCAAATGTCCTCAGTTAGAATTAAAGTAAAATACGCAGTAATTTTGCCTTCAAAGTCCCAAAGCTACTGTAATGTTCAGTACATAAATAGCGTCAGTTGTAGGGGACCAGATGTCCAACCACAGAAGAGACATGAAAACATTCATTTCTTTTTTATTTTCTCTCCTCTTTTTTTTTTTTTTTTGTTGAGAAGAGGCACTTGAGAAGAAAGATAACGCAACAAAAATTTATTGCCGAGTGAGAGACCGGACAAGAACATAACACTCACGAAGAAATAGTTTCTCGTATTTCTTTTTTTTCTTTTGGCTCTCTTATTTTTAGCCTCAAGGCTTAGCGAAAGACTTCTTTAGCACCCCAGTATCTTATACAGAAGGAATATGTTGTTTATTTAACGTGGTAAAGCTACGACGTCTTATACTCTGTGGCTGTTAATAACACAAGCCTCTTCTGTTTAGCACAGAGGGTTTTGTCAGACGTTCTCCGTGAAATGTTTGGCAATATCTGGAACTCGAAAGTCACCGCTTAAAAGGGAATATGATTTACAGCGTCTCGGGTTACTTGTTAATGTTTTCTTCATGATTCTCGAGAGAGATGATGAAGGATTTTATTATGCGACATGTTTGCGCTGTAAGCTTTTATTTGTATGTGAGATATATTTAAACCTTCACTAACTACTGAGAATAGACATGAGATACTCACTTTTAGTGCATTATATAAACATATTTATGATGCGAACTTCATAACATTAGCCAAAAGTTACGTCAACTGGATAAATAAATTAATGGGACGAAAAGGTAAATAATGGTATTATATAGGTGTAAAATATGATGGAAAGCTAGACCTCACAGTCAGAAGATAAAAGCGTAATTCTGTTCTAAGAAATTTGCAGCCATTCGGTGTGTTTTTCTCCATATGAAAAGGGAGTCATACGTTTCCATGGACTTCAACTATTACAAAAGAATAACGATTGAATTATGGAGTTATTAATGGAATATGTCATTTGAATTACATATGCTATTATCTGGTAAGTAATTCAAAACAAAAGATTTTATGGAATTCAAGACGTCCTTCAGCCACTATTCTGCCCTAGAATGGAAAGCTGCAGTACCTGCAAAATTTTCGAAATTAAGATATGACACCCATTGGGCTCGTGAAACACTGATGCACAGGTTAATGCAGTTTCAGAATGGTTCTTCAATGCTTTCCACGAGTATTTATGGGGTCCCATTTGCAGTATCTGTAAAATCAGTAGTAAGGCAAGGGAGTATCTACCGCTTTTCTCAGTTTTGTATTTTTGCAGATACTGCAGTCTTCCATTTTAGGGCAGTAATGAACTTAGGGACATCAACACCGATAACACCGCGGGGAAAAGAATGATCTCAGGAACTCTCGAATGGAAAGCTGTAAGAAGCAGAGTCGTATCCTTTGCAAAAGATTGTTCTTGAGTGTGCCAGTTACTTCTTCATCAAATAAAACAATGAAAACCTTTATATGTGTGTTAATAAAGACTTTAAAATCCTTCATCATGACAGAACAAGGTACTAACTTGTAACCAAATTGCAATTAGTAGCTGTGGGAATCGTAATGAAAACCCAAAAAACCTCAGTGTACACAGTCCGAGGCAAAAGCTTTATTTATCACTTTAACCTTTCAACTTATGCATGCAATAAACGTCTCTCTATACATATATGCGTATGAATATATTCCCCGTTGGGTACCTATCTTCCTTAACATCTAGTCCTGAAGTAACAGGTACACTTAAATGCTGACAGTAATGGTGAAGGGTCCATTATATTTCTGTACCCTTTTCCGAGATATTCTTTAAGCGCATTCTCTTTCCTCGGCTGGAAGAAGACATTCTTTCTCCTGAAGAAAAGGGGAAGGGCATCAGAGGATAGACTTAGCGCCTATCTGCAATCCTATCTTCTAGTGCGAAAAGGACCTCGGATTCATGATCATGATACCGAAGACTTCTGATTCCGGCCAGGTTCCTCTCGTCTGCGTTAATGTTAGGATTTCTCTTAAATCGAAGATATTCATGAGCATTTATCTAAGAACATAAATGTAACAAAAAACATACTTTCAACTCGTCATTTGCACTCAGCTTCTATGTTTTATTTTTATTTCAATCTTTAGGATCAGCAATCTAAAATGCCGCATGCTGGGTAGTGTAAGATTTCTCTCTCTCTCTCTCTCTCTCTCTCTCTCTCTCTCTCTCTCTCTCTCTCTCTCTTTCTTTACGGTGTTCAGTATGTCTATTCATCCCAAAATTTTCCATTCTATCTATGTTTAGCAAATATACTTTTTAACGTCTTCGTAATGTTCGAATATCATAAAAATATGATGTATTTTTTTCTGAGCTTAATAAAGACATGTTACATGGCCCTTACCAGTAAATTCAGCGGAAAGTGAATTTGCGAGAAAATGCTTGAGATAAGGTCTTTTGCTTTACTAAGTTCATTCTTTGATGCCCTCCATTTCTTGAGAAGAAAAGATGTTCTTCTAACGGAGTAAAAAGAATAGGCGAAGAAGAACTTGTCGGAAAAAGGATACAGGAAAACAATGAACACTCTACCATTACTGTCAGCATATAATTTCGGAGACTGCAGAAGATTTGGAAAGTAAGACATTCGTATCCCAGGTCTGTCAGACTGAAAACCTTCTCAGTTCTCGTCGCTGTCGTATCCCAGAATTTATTTCTTCGAATTTATGTCACGCAGCAGATCCGTCCAACCCCATGCCCGAGGGCCAAAAGTGGCCCGTTTGATTTTGAAAGCGAAAAATACGTAAAAGTATATTTCTCTTTTTGTTTCGTAAAAATTAGATTTACCGCTTATCCCGAATAAAAGAAATATTCCTTGCAAAACCAGTAACTACAAAGAAAAGCTTCATTGGCGTCTGTTGTGTGTTACATTATATATATATATATATATATATATATATATATATATATATATATATATATATATATATATATATATATACATACATATATATATATATATATGCGTGTGTGTGTGTATAACTGAATCAAGGAAATATGGAACGTGATGAATATATATAAATAAAGACAAAACCCACGAAGGAAAGAGAAACATTGGAGCGCTGCGAGGCCTTTCGACTGTCGTCATTCGCTTAGCAGTCGAAAGGCCTTGCAGCACTCCAATGTTTCTGTTTCCTTCATGATTTTGTCTCTATATATATATATATATATATATATATATATATATATATATATATATATATATATATATATATATACATATATATACATACACACACATGACTTTCTGTTTTTCAAGACTGGCCCTCAGACTAAGCAACATGGATGACCCTGGCACAGATGGTACTTGGTATAGCCACAAAAAAGGACATTTCACAGATGAATACAATGTAACTGCATTTGCTGTGAGCAGTATGCAGAGAAGGATGTTTTTAATAATAAAGACACTTACCGATAAGCTATAGAAATATCTCCAGTCTACTTTAAAATTGAAAAAATATAGTTGATTGCTACTTACAGTAATGTAACTTACAATATCAATCTATATTTGGTTCTATATGCTACAAAAGGTGAAGTCTCTCTATAAAACAAATCAAATGTAAAAAATAATTAGTAAAAATTAGAATCACAAAAAATGAAATACAGTATCCATTATAAACATAAATGTTTACGGAAACAATGTCTGAATATATAATGTGAATTTACTCCCAAATAAAGGATAAAGTAACTGTTTCTATGCAGCTCTGAACTTTTCTTCCTGGATTGCAAAAAGACATGAAAGCTGCTTTCACAGTTGTGTGAAATTTCATTTGGAGGAAGAGAATTGACTTTTCAAACGACCATCGCCATTATCTGAATATTCGAGACACCAAAGGCCAAAACTAATTTTCATTTTTGGTTTTCTGTAAAAGAAAACTATTGTGCCGGCTCTGTCTGTCCGTCCGCGCTTTTTCTGTCCGCACTCAGATCTTAAAAACTCTTGAGGCCAGAGGGCTGCATATTGGTATGTCGATCATCCACCCCCCCGTCATCAAACATACCAAACTGCAGCCTTCTAGCCTTAGTATTTTTTTTTAATCTAAGGTTAAACTTAGCCATACTCGTGCGTCTGGCAACTATTAGGACAGGCCACCACCAGCCCGTGGTTAAAGTCTCATGGGCCGCGGCTCATACAGCATTATAACGAGGCCACCGAAAGACAGATCTATTTTCGGTGGCCTTGATTATACGTTGTAGCGCCTGTACAAAAAAACTCGATTGCGCCGAGGTTTCTTCGGCGCATTTTTTACTTTTTTTTTTTTTCATCACTTCATGACATCGAAATTTTAGAATTAACGACAGTTATCTGAATTTCGTTTCTTAATTATTGAACCGTGGTCTTCGTGTTATGTCCCTTCTTCTCCAATTATACAAGAGATCTGCTACACTGAAATGTTTCTAGACCATCCTCAGGCTTTTGCATCGGGGCGTTTCGTTCATTTCCTATTATTTGCAAGAAAAAAAGTTACTGGCGAAGGAAAATGATATAGAATGATAGCATGGAAATACAATGTAAATTTATTTTCAATCATTAGGCCAGTGAATGAAATGAGATTGTCAAAGGGCTTGGATCCCTTTCTTGTTTCCAATAAACATAGTTACCTAAAACTCCAACAAATCGCAAAATATAGAGGAAATCTCCTTGAACTAGAGTCTTAAAAACATTATAGACCCGCAGATCCAGAGTTCACTGACGACAATGATAATTACATGAGAAATGAAAGGCTGCAAGTCACGGCATCTAAACAAGAACGAGTATCGCTTGCAGTCGTGAGGCCGCTAACGGCTTTTACGAGAAAATCTTGCTGTCATTTAATGGTAATATTGGGGGAAAAAAGGGTTCAGTGGAATTCTCCAAGAAAGGAAGAGAGGCAAGGTGACCTCATGGGGATTCGGTTATTTTCGAAGAATTCCAATGGCCACTTTTACGAACGGGTCGAATCTTGGTCACGGAAACCATTCAACGGTTGAAGGAACGCAGACGGAGTCATGCTCTTCCATTCGAGGTGTTCTCCGTCCGAGTAGGTCTAGGTTTTGCTTCTTTTTAAGGTCTCCCATTTCTTCTGGCATGTTTGCATAGTTATGGATCGCTGTATTGTCATGAATAAGTATTCTGTCTGCATTGAAAAGGCTATACCATTTCCTGTTTGGATGCGGAGAAAAATACATCTAGAAATATATCTACAGACCGGTTCTATTCGGTTCCTAACAATGGTGATTTTAAATCTGTAAACATGAGTCAGTATCGTAATGTATCTTTTGAAAGTAGTTATTCGTTCAACTAATAACTGGTTTTTATTGAGAGCTGGAGGTTTTTCAGTCACATATGCTTTCTGATCCTTTTTCTTCTTTCTTTCAGCAGCTGGAAGAAGGTCATGTTCTCAACTGTTCGTTTGCGTTGCTGTGTCATCAAAAGTATGTTGATAAAACTCGTAAGACCCATCAGTTAACTGAACTCCTCCAGGTAAGGATTTTTTTGGCTGATATCGATGAAGAGCGAAGATTTATCACCAAAAAAAGAAGGCTGCTTTATTCATTCTAGAATAGAAAGTTTTTCGAGAAATTCAGACCTACACAAAACAAGTAAAAATCCGCCAAAGTTTCTTCGGCGCAGTCGAGTTTTATGTATAGCGTATAATCAAGGACACCAAAAACAGATCTATCGTTCTGTGGTCTCGGTATAATGCTGTATGAGCAGCGGCCCATGAAACTTTAACTATGGCCCGGTGGTGGCCTGGTCTATGTCGTTGCCAGACGCACGATTAAAGCTAAAACTACTGAAGCTAGAGGGCTGCAATTTGGTATGTTTGATGACTGGAGGGTGGATGATAAACATACCAATTTGCAGACCTCTAGCTTCGGTAGTTTTTAAGATCTGAGGGCGGACAGAATAAAGTGCGGACGGACAGACAAAACCGGCACAATAGTTTTCTTTTACAGAAAACTAAAAAACTACATATCAGTGCTACCAGTTTGAGATTGGTTTTGCTTATCAGTATAATGAATAATGACTTCCACCAATACTTTCTCCATAGCCTGAGTGTCTGCATGTTAGCAACACATTCCCAAGAACGAATGAATAGATTTTGTTGAAACTTGTCAAAAATATTCCTTTGGTGATCGCATTCAGGCGATCAAATTCTCGTCGATATTCAACTGAGATTTGACGAAGTGTCACTTAGGAAACCTTCTCCCAAATTACACGATGAGCGTCACCATAACTGCTGCTGTTATCTTTCCCATTACAATATCCTCCAGCTGCCGGAAATTCCCCTTGGCTACTCTAATTCCTAGAGCATTGATGTGTAAGAGTTGCTCATCTGTGGACCACCTCCCAAATTCTGAGGTTGTCTCTGTCAGCTTCCAAACCTTCAAAAGATGAATTCATAAAAAAGAAATATGAATTCATAAAAAAGTAATTTGTCTAAAGACAAAACGAGGAGGCACCTTTGGTTGCCTTGTTGAGCGGTAGGCGCACAAAAAGAGGTGTTCATTTCCGTAAAGTGTGTGAAATGAATCCCGTCTTTCTCAAAATGCATCCACTAAATTCTGTTTACAAAACAAGGTAAAAAAAATCTGACCCAGATGCAATATTGTCTGCCCCACTTGAATGTGTTACTACAGAATCCGCAATTGCTTGGATTTTTATCCTTCGCTTGACTTCTGCAATAATATATGAGAATATGTTATTGTGTGCTTTCTCTTGATTGATTCTGGCATTCATGCAATAAATGCATTGATCATTCTTCGACACAAAACAATTTGCGCATATAATTAATTCCAACTCACAAATCTGCCCTTTGAGGCACTGAGAGAGAAAGAGAGAGAGAATTTTCATTTACGTATCACATAACTCACTTTTTAGTAAATTCTCTTTCACACGCACAGCAGTAGGTAGTCTTGCGACCTTCAGTCAAAAACATTTAAACCGAACAGGAAAAAGAGGCGTCCCTCATCCCGCAGAAAGAGAGAGTCTTTTCAAATAGGAGTCGGTTTGACCTTCATTCTTGGCCTTTTCAGCGAATCACTGCGAGGTACCTTACAGACGAGCGTACTTCGAATAAAAAGGTAACTAATTTTGTAACCCGGAGGTCGAACGTGTTTCGGGTCTATTTCCCCAGATGTTACCGAGTCCAGGACCTTTCTCTGAAAAAAGCGGGACGCCAGATCTTAAAAACTAGCAGTAGGATTTTCTTGAAAACAATCTCGTTATGTTTCCCACACCCAAAGTACCTTTAGGGTGCAAGACTAATCTAACCTAACCTAACCTAATCTAGGGGCATGGCTAAAAAAACCGGGGCTGTTTACATCTCAGGAATTTGCGTTTCGAGTAGTGTATAGAATGTGGAGCGTCCATGAATACCGAAAAACAAGTCTCCGCAGCGTCCTCGTCTGTACTGCAGGAAGGGAGGAAAGGAGGGAGTGGGGAGGAAGATATAAAGGTAGGTCAGGACGAGGGCAATAAACATTTAAACGACTCTCGAGTACCCTGTTTTCTCTTAACTCTCTAACAGTAGGTCTATGCTGAGTGTCCCAATATCAGTTTACAGTGATTTTAAAGTAAATATTGAGGTGCTGTGAATGAATGTTATGATACCTTTCGCTGTCTCCATTCTCAATGATTTTATGATAAAACAAGTAAAAAATGCGCCAAAGTTTCTTCGGCGCAATCGAGTTTTCTGTACGGCCGCTACAGCGTTTAATCAAGGCCACCGAAAACAGATCTATCTTTCGGTGGTCTCGGTATAGTGCTGTATGAGCTGCGGCCCATGAACCAAAGCCCAGTGGTGACCTATCCTATATCGTTACGAGAAGCACGATTATGGCTAACTTTAACCTTAAATAAAATCAAAACTATTGAGGCTAGAGGGCTGCCATTTGGTATGTTTGATGATTGGAGGATGGATGAGTAACATACCAATTTGGAGCCCTCTAGCCCCAATAGTTTTAAAGATCTGAGGGCGGACAGAAAAAGTGCGGACAGAAAAAAGTGTGGACAGAATAAAGTGCGGACGGATAGACAAAGCGGCACAACAGTTTACTTTTACAGAAAACTAAAAGGTGGTTAGAGGGTAGAACCTGACAAACTTAGAATAGGCATATACTGCTGACTTAATCAGCAAAGTGCCACAAGATTGACAAGGGTTGTTTAATAGAATGGACCATACAACGAGAGAGATGTGACTCAAAATAAATTTAAGAAAAACAGAACTAATGCGGACAGAGTATGCGCAGAGGGATGAAATAGCACTAGATGGGGAAGGGATTAACAAGGTCGAGTCTTTCAAATATCAAATATTAAGGGCAAAAATACAGGTTCTCTTGAGCTGGAATCTAGTGAAACCCCCAGGGAATCAAATCAAACAATGAGCAGACTGAATGAGATTTAGAAACCTCAGCCTGAAAGTACTGTACATGAGAAAGTACGATTGTACACTAGTTCAGTAAGATCTATGTAGTGATTTTGTCAAGATAATATTAGGGGTTATTCGGTAAGATGGTGAGATAATGATCAACGAGGGACGGAACAGTCTTGGGCAATAAACCCGGACGAGAACTATGTGAAGGTAAACTGGAAATTAGTGGAGATTTGTGGAAGTGATGGCACCAGAAAAACTGAGTGGCCTTACTTCACAGAGGCCCTTGTGTCTCACGGCATTGTAGGCGATGATGATGATGATGTTTGTTTTCCTCTGAACCAAACCAGTGTAAGAAAACGTTTAGCATAAATTAAGTTTGCTGAGTGGATATGATTAGTGTGAAGTCAACTACAGATGAATTCAGAAAATTCTTACATAACGGTAATTGGTCGTCAGATACGCGAAATAACTCCGCGGGTGAATACAAGAGAATAAAGGCACATTAAATATATCGTGATAAAGTAAAGAATTTTGCATTACGTCCCATGAATTTTGTTATTTTTTTTATTTTTATCTTAATGGGCCAAGTTCCCATGCGCATTAAAGCACAATATTGCATACAGTGTTGCAAGAACTCATATGGTAGCAACTAGATTTTCTTGTTACTATAAGATGAAAAAGTCACCTGATTGATCAACGTTAAAAACTATCTAGAAAATATTTAGTTCACATCCTAAGTGTTCTTCGCCCAGGTGGTAATTTGCATAGCTACCCTGTCGATTTATTCTCACCTTCCTCGACCCTTTCTTTGTCTTTTTTTTTATTGCCCGTCGCTTCCCTCATCTATCATTCTCTGACATTTTGAACGAAGGATTACCATATTCAAATATTCAGATCGATTTTATGTATGGTGGTATGCTAGCAGGCTTTTGAATGGAAACGAAGAAGTTTCAGTAGCCTGAATGGGTCCCTTTGAGAGTTGGGCTATAAAGGTCTTTCTCGTAAAGATGATAACTTAGCGACCCTGCTCTATGTAACTGTAAATAATAAAAGAAAGAAAAAACAAGAAAATTAAAATGCCACAGTTCTGTACTGGAGAGGACTAGGCATCCGCCAGAATGTAAAGGATTCATTTAGATCGATCCTCACGGAGGTCACAACCGTGAACCAAAAGAACTGGGTTGGATTCTACGTGCCTGAAAAAGTGAGTTACGCAAAGGTCTGAATATATTAACAACAGTGGAGGTGAAAGCGATAAGATGACAGCTGGAAGACTAAAGAGATCGCCCTTCTTTGGATGGGATGAGCCAGAACTTGCTTACAGGATGAACGATCATGTAAATGCTTTTCTTGTCTTGCTCTGAAACGTCTCCGGATTTGAAACCTTGTTTCTGTCTGCATTTGGTTTAGTGTCTTCGGTGTTGCTTTGAAACCGTCGTGTAGTACAGCATTTTACTCGAGTACCTTCAGTTCTGAGACACAAAAAGAGATGCAGTGTGTCCCCTTCTCAGATATTTCAGGTGTAAACGGGTCTTAATTTTTCTCATTTGGAAGATTATTTTTATCCATGGTGCATCATTATATTGTGACCGGAAATAATGAGTAAAAATACACAATAATGTGAATGTGAGACTGTATGTTTCAAAAATTTTAAAAAAGTGTTAAAAGAAGGGGGGGGGGCAGTTTTCGACCGTTTGAACAACGGTCCTCTTCAGTTGGCTGAAGAGGACCGTTGCTCAAACGGTCGAAAGCTCCCCCCCACCTCCTTTTTTTAAACTTTTTTGTATTTTGGAAAAATACAGCCTCTCATTTACGTTATTGTGGCATTTTACTGATCATTTCTATAATTGGTGTTTTATTTTATTTGTTTCTCTTCTTGAAGTGGTAGGTCACTGACACTCCATCAGATCTCACTTTATTTCAGATTCTTTTCCTTTCTTTTGGGAAGGAACTTCATTCTGTTCCATCCCCATTATTTCAATAATTAAACTATAAATAGTAAACAGTGACTTCCTGCTTTCTCTCGAGCGTCATCACAACCTCCATAATGCTGAATCTCCTTGCTTATACTGTATTATGTAGACGTTTAGTGTTCCACAATTCTCTCGGCTCAGGGAAACTTTATTCGTGATTCTTTTATTTGACCTGTAAGAGCCGAAGGAAATTTTCATTCTGCCATTTTTTCTTATTTTGTTGACAGGAGTTCATTGCTTAATTTCCCTGGTTGGTTTACTTTAATATCTGTTTTCAGAATCTGTCAGAAAGACTGTTTGGGTAATAACCTCATTTCCCTCCACAGAATATAGTCTGTAAGACTATTTGTGTGCTATATTCATTGTCTTGCATAAAATAAAGGTAGGACATCGCTCGGCAATAACAATCGGATCCAAGTCTCATCGCCCTCCAGAGAATCAAGTTTGGGCCTGACTCGGTAAGACCATTTGTGCGTGCTGCCCTTAATACTTTTCCATTAATGTAAGTTAGTACACGGCTCAGATAGGCCTTTTAGGTGCTAAACTCATTGCCTTCCACAGAATCAAATTGTTACCTTAATACAGTTCTCCTTGCATTTTAACAATTACTTATATTTTTATCTGTTTATTAACTTGTTACATTTTTTCTTTTTAATAAGTGAGTGGGATCTCTTCTTTCTGTATTTCCCTTTATCTCCTCTTACTTCTTCCTAATGAACACCATACTCTTTGGAAGCTTGAAATTCGAGTCAATGGCCCCTTTAGTGGGCTTGTTCCATATGAATAGGGTTCATCTTCTGAATAATAATAATAATAATAATAATAATAATAATAATAATATATATATATATATATATATATATATATATATATATATATATATATAGTTAAAACATAATTCACAAAGACTATTTGGTTGCTAGCTTAATTACTCTCTAAAGGGCTAAGGTCAGGGGTAGTCTCAGTATGGCCATTTGGGAAAGTAATCCTTATTTCCCTTCACGTAATAGAGAGGACCCAGGTCAACAGGACTATACGGGAGCTGGTCTCATTGCGTTCCACGAAATAAAGTCAGTAAAAAAAAAAAGCTTGACTAAAATTCTCTTAAATAGCGTACGGGAAAAAAGCCACTTAACCAAGAATTGTTTAAGATTGTATTACTGTAGTCTCGATTCTCGAAATGCCCTTTATATAAATAGATTATGTTACATAGTTACGTAGGATTCCGACTATCAGTAGTATAAGCTGATTAGTTGAAAGGAAATAAATATGAACGAGACATTTTTATATCTTGATGATAACTACAATGATATCCATAAGCACATTTATTTGAATTCCTAAATTTCACGAAAAATCATTTTAAAATGTTGAATCAAAAATTAGATAAATTCAACACAAGACTTGATTGCTCAGACTCCGAGAAATTCCGCTGAACAATAATCCTGACGAGGAGGAAATGTTTATGACAAAAAAGCCCTTTAATGTATAAAATTCCTGTGATTATTTCCAGGGCTGTTCACTTTCTTTTTCGGTAAAATGGTGACGCGGAATTAAGTAAAAACAACCCGTCAATTTTAACAGAAAATGCTGTGGAGTTACCAAAACCCAAGGCGGTCGGAATTAAATATAAAGAAAATTAGCGAAGGTTAACACGAAATTATATACCTGTTTTTGCCAATTAAGACACGAGGCTATTGAAAACGACAATACATTCGGCTTCATTGGCGTTACGAATCGTCACTAGACATCCTCCCGTAAATCAGCTGATCTCGAGATGAGTGGCGTATTAAAATCACTTACCAAATGGTACATTCAGTTTGGGAGAATTTTTTTCTTTTTTTCATTTTTCGTGCGTGTGATGCCATTGAGGCTGCCTTAAAATTTCGAAGATTTTAAAAACCAAATGTGCATTTTTTTTTTATTTCTGTACCTGTCCGTTAATACGGCCTTTAATGCAATATCTATGATGCTTTAAATGGCTTAATGCTGTCACGTACGGGAAGAGCGCCAGTCACGCTTTTTTTAAAGAGAGAGAGAGAGAGAGAGAGAGAGAGAGAGAGAGAGAGAGAGAGATATTCAGCTCATAAAAAACCCTTTTAGACCCCATGGAATGATGAGAAAACGTGATGAGAGAGAGAGAGAGAGAGAGAGAGAGAGAGAGAGAGAGAGAGAGAGAGAGAGAGAGAGATCATAGCAAGACGTTTTAGATCCTTTGGAATGATGAGAAAACGTGATTCAAGAGAGAGAGAGAGAGAGAGAGAGAGAGAGAGAGAGAGAGAGAGAGAGAGATTTAGATCATAGCAAGACGTTTTAGATCCTTTGGAATGATGAGAAAACGTGATTCAAGAGAGAGAGAGAGAGAGAGAGATTTAGC
This sequence comes from Macrobrachium rosenbergii, assembly GCF_040412425.1. Lineage (NCBI taxonomy): Eukaryota > Metazoa > Arthropoda > Malacostraca > Decapoda > Palaemonidae > Macrobrachium > Macrobrachium rosenbergii. The sequence continues at coordinate 9,087,434 of NC_089768.1, read as the reverse complement.
TCATGGCAAAACCTTTTAGAACCCTTGGAATGATGAGAAAACGTGATTCAAGAGAGAGAGAGAGAGAGAGAGAGAGAGAGAGAGAGAGAGAGAGAGAGAGAGAGAGAGAGAGAGAGAGAGAGGGAGAGATTTAGCTCATGGCAAAACCTTTTAGAACCCTTGGAATGATGAGAAAACGTGATTCAAGAGAGAGAGAGAGAGAGAGAGAGAGAGAGAGAGAGAGAGAGAGAGAGAGAGAGAGAGAGATTTAGCTCATGGCAAAACCTTTTAGAACCCTTGGAATGATGAGAAAACATGATTCAAGAGAGAGAGAGAGAGAGAGAGAGAGAGAGAGAGAGAGAGAGAGAGAGAGAGAGAGAGAGAGAGAGATTTAGCTCATAGCAAAACCTTTTAAATGCCTTTGAATGAAGCAAAGGCGTGATTCAAGAGGATGTGTTGAGACGATGCTGCAACCGGAAACCTTTTCTTTGAGTAATAATAGAAGTCTCGATCGCATGGTCTAATTTGATAAATAAATGAATAAACGATAATTTACTTTTACTTAAGCATGCATTGTACGATAATATATTCGCAGTGCTCGAGAAACAGAATTGAATTGCACGTACAAACCTTAACCTCAGAAATACGTACCAGAGAAATTCCGGTAAAAATATCTAGAAATGGAAATAACATCGGGGCTTCGAAGGCACATCTCTCACTCGATTTATCCTTCGAAGAAAGCCTGGTTGGCGTCTCAACCCCGGGAGATCTCCTTCAACTTGTGGGAGATACGAAAGAAGAAAGGAAACGAGCTTTTGGCGAGGAAATCATTTTGACCCGACATCCCCCCCAACCCCCCCGTCTTTTAGGGGTCGAAAGTTGGCTGCCATGACCTTCTCATCAATCCTTATTTATGATTGGCCATAAAATAGACGGCGTCTCCGGTCTGGGTCAGAGATGGTCTATAATTATCGCAGAGCTAACTGCCAATTTTTACGACCCGATCCAGCGAATGACCTCCGGTAAGTGAAAAATCCGTCCACACCTGGAGGAGAAATCTCCAGTCTTTGTAAGGACAAGTCTAACAGGACGATGGTTTTTACCAGAGGCTGCCTCCGTATCTAATGACAAGGAAAGTTGCAGCACTGTCAGAGTTAATAATAAATTAGAAAACGATTGAATAAAGGATAGCACATTTTAAATGAAGTGGTTTTTTTTATTGATGAAAGACAATAGAGCATATTTTTAAATATTTATGGGCAGGGAGTAAATAGTTTCAAATATCTGTTGCTGACAGAAACCTAAAAGACAGGAATGCTGTCATGAGAGGCAACTGAAGATTTCCCCATCCCCTACCTCTCTCTCTCTCTCTCTCTCTCTCTCTCTCTCTCTCTCTCTCTCTCTCTCTCCAGTAACACAGTACTCCTCTCTCCTCCTCTCTCTCTTCCGTAATATACACACAAACATACACACACACACGTACACACATACGCTTGTGTGGGTGTGTGTGTGCAGAGAGAGAGAGAGAGAGAGAGAGAGAGAGAGAGAGAGAGAGAGAGAGAGAGAGAGAGATGTCGTTGACCATGACGTGAGCAAGAATTTTACGTTGAAACGTCATTCATGTTTCCGCAGCATGTGTTTATTATGATTTCCCGTATCCCATTTCTTTACTGATTCGAACGGCTGTTTCTGCCCTTTTTGGGTTTTTCCTTAATAACTCGTTCTGTCCAGATCCTTTAATCTGACATTTTATTCCCTTTTAGTTATTAGGGACATTATCAAGCCACTGTCTTAAATTTTGTGGTGGTGCAGGTATTCAGGTATAATTCATGTCTTTTTCGCGAAAACTATCACAAATTAGGTTCAGCATCTGAAACCGATCCTCTGATGAAATTCATGTCGAATATGCGTTCAATTATGAGAACTCTGACATGGCAGGTAAGATGAGAGATTAATTTCACCTTTCGTGACCTGTATTTTGTTTTTTTTTTCAAACGTCCATGAATCGAGATAATAGATAACAGTGATCTCTCTCCCTCCAGCCTCGTTATAATTTACTTCGCGTCTTCTAAACTGTCCAACATTGAAACTGGATATTATGACCCTCTGATAAATCTTGATGAATATAATAACTTAACATGAAAATTCAATACAGGATTTGAATTATAAGTGTATGTGAATGCCATTAATGTGTTTCTAAGCAGGACATTTTCGTCTGAGAGTTTGCTTTCTGCTGTGTTTGTTTAGTTTGTGAGAGAGAGAGAGAGAGAGAGAGAGAGAGAGAGAGAGAGAGAGAGAGAGAGAGAGAGAGAGAGAGAGAGTTCGATCTGGTTTTCTGAGACATGGATAATGGACAAAAGACCCAATTATATAATAACTGCTGGGCAGATCTGGTTTTCTGAGACCTGAATAATGGACAAAATACCCATTATATATAATAGGGCCTTTTGTCCATTATTTAGGTCTCAGGAAACCAGATCTGCCAAGCAGTTATTATATAATGGGGCAATAACTGCTTGGCAGATCTGGTTTTCTGAGACCTGGGTAATGGACAAAAGGTCCCATTATATAAGAACTGCTAGGCAGGTCTGGTTTCCTGTGACCTGGATAATGGACAGAAGTCCCCATTATATGACAACTACTAGGCAGATCTGGTTTCCTAAGACCTGAATAATGGACAAAAGACCCCATTTTATAATAACTGCTGAGCAGATCTGGTTTTCTGAGACCTGAATAATGGACAAAAGACCCCATTATATGATAACTACTAGGCAGATCTGGTTTCCTGAGACCTGGATAATGGACAAAAGACCCCATTATATGATAACTACTAGGCAGATCTGGTTTCCTAAGACCTGGATAATGGACAAAAGACCCCATTATATGATAACTACTAGGCAGATCTAGTTTCCTGAGACCTGAATAATGGACAAAAGACCCCATTATATAATAACTGCTAGGCAGATATGGTTTTCTGAGACCTGGATAATGGACAAAAGACCCAATAACTGTTAGGCAGATCTGGTTTTCTGAGACCTGAATAATGGACATAAGGCCCCATTATATGATAACTACTAGGCAGATCTGGTTTCCTGAGACCTGGATAATGGACAAAAGACCCTATTATATAATGTCTGCTAGGCAGATCTGGTTTCCTGAGACATGGATAATGGACAAAAGACACCATTATATAATAACTGCTAGGCAGATCTGGTTTTCTGAGACATGGATAATGAAAAAAAGACCCCATTATATAATAACTGCTGGGCAGATCTGGTTTTCTGAGACATGGATAATGGACAAAAGACCCCATTATATAATAACTGCTAGGCAGATCTGGTTTTCTGAGACATGGATAATGAAAAAAAGACCCCATCATATAATAACTGCTAGGCAGATCTGGTTTCCTGAGAACTGGATAATGGACAAAAGGACCCATTATATGATAACTACTAGGTAGATCTGGTTTCCTGAGACTTGGATAATGGACAAAAGACCCTAATTATATAATGTCTGCTAGGCAGATCTGGTTTCCTGAGACATGGATAATGGACAAAAGACACCATTATATAATAACTGCTAGGCAGATCTGGTTTTCTGAGACATGGATAATGAAAAAAACACCCCATTATATAATAACTGCTAGGCAGATCTGGTTTTCTGAGACATGGGTAATGGACAAAAGACCCCATTATAAAATAACTGCTAGGCAGATCTGGTTTTCTGAGAACTGGATAATGAAAAAAAGACCCCATTATATAATAACTGCTGGCAGATCTGGTTTTCTGAGACATGGATAATGGACAAAAGACCCCATTATATAATAACTGCTAAGCAGATCTGGTTTTCTGAGACATGGATAATGAAAAAAACACCCCATTATATAATAACTGCTAGGCAGATCTGGTTTTCTGAGACATGGGTAATGGACAAAAGACCCCATTATATAATAACTGCTAGGCAGATCTGGTTTTCTGAGACATGGGTAACGAAAAAAACACCCCACTATATAATAACTGCTAGGCAGATCTGGTTTTCTGAGACCTGGATAACGGACAAAAGACCCCATTATATAATAACTACTAGGCAGATCTGGTTTTCTGAGACATGGATAATGAAAAAAAGACCCCATCATATAATAACTGCTAGGCAGATCTGATTTTCTGAGACATGGATAATGAAAAAAAGACCCCATCATATAATAACGGCTAGGCAGATCTGGTTTCCTGAGAACTGGATAATGGACAAAAGGCCCTATTATATGATAACTACTAGGCAGATCTGGTTTCCTGAGACATGGATAATGGACAAAAGACCCTATTATATAATAGCTGCTAGGCAGATCTGATTTTCTGAGACCTGGATAATGGACAAAAGACCCCATTATATGATAACTACTAGGCAGATCTAGTTTCCTGAGACCTGGATAATGGACAAAAGACCCCATTATATAATAACTGCTAGGCAGATCTGGTTTCCTGAGACCTGGATGATGGACAAAAGACCCCATTTTATAATAACTGCTAGGCAGATCTGGTTTTCTGAGACTTGGATAATGGACAAAAGGCCCCATTATAAAATAACTTCTAGGCAATTTCACAAATCAGTAAAACTGATAAGAGATAAAAAAAAAAAAAGGAAGTATCGATTACTTGATTTCCTTGAAACGACCAACCTTCCTCTCCCGTCTTCACGACTGATCAGTTTTGTTAATAATGCACAAAAGATCACCTTTAGTTACATTACTCCCAAAGAGAGACCCATTATAGACACATCTTGAGCTGCGTAGTATTTCATGAAAGTTATTTGTCACTTTTATTTTTCACTTTTTTATTTATGTTTTCTTTTTATCCTTCGACTTTGACTGCTACTAATTGTGTGTCCTAAAGGGGAGGAGAGTTGGCCTTCCAAAGGCACATATAAACATTACATTTTTTAAAAGACTCATCGTCTTG
>NC_089768.1:9045000-9077500 GCF_040412425.1 Macrobrachium rosenbergii | reverse complement strand
AACGAGCGAGGGATTTAGGATGCTGTTAGAAGTAAAAGCCCTTACCCGTGAGAGGAGGGGGGAACATCGTAAGGGAGAGATTTACGGTCGTCGGGATGGATTTTAATTGAACGCTTTGTAAGGGAGGGTCTCATTACTTCATAAAACCTCGTGTGCGCCGAATGCAGATAAAAAAGGGCTTTTGACGCGCAGCAACGGGTACTGCAGGTTGTTCCTGTATCACGCAATGATTAGGGGCAGGATTGGGTCCAGGTACAAGTGCTTGTACGTGGACTTTTGTACAGAATTTTGAGTACTTGTACGTCAGACTTTACAAATCAATGTACTTGTACTTAAGCACAGAATTTTGAATAATTGTTCGGGTACTTCAGACTTTATATACATTAAAAGTATGCACACACGACGGCTCACACACTGTGCGTATTTATGCAACGAGCGGTTGACTGTATATCATTACGGTCGACTAATCTTAAATCCCCGATTTCTTGGTATTTCATTATAGCAAGGAAGCGAAGATTGATCTCTGAGCCAATATGAAGCTTGAATTATAAAAATAAATAAAGAAAAAAAAAGATGAATTTATGATAGAAACCTTACCGCAGCTCTTTTTCTAGATGTAGACAAACCTTACTACGTCTAAAAGACATGCGAAACGCCTAGGAAGCATGGAAGAAGACACAAAGTTCCATATTCTGGAAGTGCTTGAAATGGTGTAACTGCGCCAGTTGGTTGACTCTTAAATCCACTGCGAACTTGCCTCATTATACCGGAGACGTCACTCACTGTATTTGCATCATAGAAATGTATTTTAACGTATATAAATACATTTCTATGATACAAATACAGTGCGTGACGCCTCCCGCATAATGAGGCAAGTTCGCACTCGTAAAAGTTCCGCATCACCCACCAATCCCTTCCTCCTTTCTTTCTTTAAATCTTCAGCTGAAAACTCTTATGGACAGAGTCAACGGACTGTACTGCCCTAAAATGGAAGACTGCAGTATCTGCAAAAACACAACACTGAGAAAAATGGTAGGTAATGCAGTTTTCCCTTGCCTTACTGCTGATTTTGCAGATATTGCAAATGGGACCCCCTAAATACTCGTGGAAAGCACTGAAGAATATTCTGAAATTGCAGTAACTTGTGTATTAGTGTTTCACGAGCCCAATAGGCGGCATATCTCAATTTCGAAAATTTTGCAGATACTGCAGTTTTCCATTTTAGGGCAGTATAAACCAAAGAGGGCTCCTAAGGAACATCAACCTTCAGAGAGTGACAAGTTACAGAAAAGGGGATAAATAAATAAATATGTGGGGAAAGAAATTAAAAATGCACCAGAAATTTAGGCGACGTCAGCACCATCAGAGAGCAGGAATGAGTTTGCTCCTCGCTTAAATATGTGGAGATCAGGAGATTCCACAACTGCACTAGTTGTAGCCAAGATAAAACTCCTAGCAAACAGTATTATTATTATTATTATTATTATTATTATTATTATTATTATTATTATTATTATTATTATTATTATTCAGCAGATGAAACCTATTCCTATGGAACAAGCCCATAGGGGGCATTGACTTGAAATTCAAGCTTCTAAAGAATATGATGTTCATCAGGAAGGAGTAAGAGGCAGTACAAGGAAATACAGAAAGAAGAGATCCCACTCATTAAAAAAGAAAAAAATTAATAAACAGGTAAATAGATAAAAATGAATTAATATTAAAGTCGCAGCGCTGAATGAATAACGAAACTTACAATCAATCAGGTTCAATTGCAATTCGATATTATATTACCTCAATTTGCAATACTTAGAAAAACCACAAGTCTAAAATAGACGAAAGAAAAGCTGAAAAAAGTGGGGCGAAAGCGCCCAAGCCATAAATCTTTTTTGCATTACCACGACATGAGAATAGCCAGCCGCCACATTTGATAGAGCAATGGGCAATTTCGTCAGAACAATAAAATACAGAGAGCATTGCCTGGAACGAGGAAGAATCGAAGTCCTGCCAAATTTATGGGGAACTTAAGCTGTCACACAGAGCCGATTGTGAGCCAGCCTTTATTTATATCTTTACTTAGCTACCCCTGATTCTCCTTTTGAAATTAAGATGACCGGGAGATAGAAAAAAAAAGAGGTTTGAGTTCCATAATGCTTTACCTGAGACCAGGTCGTCGGTATGCAAGTTCATATTTATCTATTTATTTTTCATTCCGAGTTGTGATTTATTTTTATTGATATTATCATTTTTATTGCTACTGCATTGATAAAATCCCTCAACATCCAACCAACATTCATTATATTATTCTTTCAATTGTAATTTTCTTTTCATACACAAGAGCGTAAATTTCCTTTTGGCGTCTTCCACATACGCATTTATACGTATGCATTACGAATATCAGTTAGCTTCAGCTAAACAATTTTAGGCTCGCAATTTCCTTTGATTAACTTACATAATATTTTCAAATGCTTCCCAAGCAAGAATTATGTGGCTTCCTAAAAGCCATGAGAGTGGAAAGTGCTATAACCTCTTGTCAGGCCTCCATAAAAGCATATCCAATAACGGACAAGATATATTAAAATATATATTGGGCTTTGGCACATGAACCTGTTTGTGGCTGATTCTGGGTTTAAGCCTCTCAGTAATTCTTAAAAGAATATCAGCTAAAACTAGAATCTTCATTGGAATGAACAGGTTTGCCGTTATTGGACTAGCTTGTTTACTTAACAAAAGTTATGCTTGAACAATGATAAAGCGCAGGCAGCTAAAACAGAAGCATTAAATGACAAAAAATCATTTCCGGAGACGTCACAACCGAAAAGACAAGAGAACATGAGATACACGCTTTGATACAGGACATTAAACAAGCTAATTTAGTTTCTAGAAAATCCTCTGCAAAAAAAGGAATACGAAAAACAATCAGAGAATACGAACATTTTGTAATTTAGGAAAACCTCCGGCTTTAAGATCGACGCCTACAGGAGCAAGTTGGAAAACTTTCGCCAGAAAATGACAGTCTTCAATTTACGCTGCGGGAGAAAGAACTCGGAAATAATCAGCAGATTGCTTTGCCGCAAGAAGGAGACTGTGAGCTTAATGAGATGAAGGAGGCCAACAGTAAGCCTGAAAACAAGGAGTGTTTGTGAAGCGCAGTCTACCAGACGGTGGCAAATTCTCATTCGACCCTTGGCCGCAAAGAATGACCATGACTTTGACCTTGATTTCACTCACCACTTTACCTTCGTTAGTTAGCGTAGTCTCTGTCTTGTTTAGTTCAATAGTTCAAAGATTATTGTCAAGGTTACATTCTTATTTGAACTTTACCCTCTCAATTAACCCCCCCATTGACGTAAACCTGCACGTCGTTTCACTGTGCGATATATGATGGTTCTACCTCATATAATTAAAAAAGTAATGAAGGAGTTTCAATTTGTTTGTTCTGTTAAATATAATTTTGAACTTCACCCTTAGACTGATCTTGTAAAAGACTGAATCCCCCACAGCCCACAGAGGACATATGAAGTCTTATATTAATAAATATTAAAGCGTTAGTATTTTCGATAAATACTTCAATTTTAGCGGACAGAAGGACATATCAAGGACCTGACAGAAAGACCAACAAGCAGACAATCGGACAGACAGACGGACAAACAGGTTAATTACCAGCTGTTCCCGAACGATATCCCGGGATCATAAAAGTAATCAAGTAGTTCTACTGTGGCAAATGTGAGGAGAATATGCAGTGTTGCTCCGTGACCTGAACGTCGTCAGGATAAAAGATAAACATAAAGAAGGAACGAACAGAAGACCAGAAAAGCAGCAGCAGCTGTCGTTCTCTTGAGAGGGCATGAAGACGAAAGCGTTGGCCTAATAAAAACAAATAAGGAGCTTTTATGAAGCTAACAAAGCGGGAAATGATGATTCACCTCTGCTGATAACCGAGTAGTGGTGCGGAAGACAAAAAGACCCCTTTTGTGTAGAATTTTTATCTATATTATTATAACAGCATAAATGATTTAGCTTAGGAAGGAATGAAGTGTATTTTACTCTCGACTCTCTCTGCTTCTATATATGCTGTTCTTAAGGATCTTCTCAAAAGGCTTTCATTTTCGTTTACACTCACGTTACGACCATAAAGGTTTTTTTCCTCTGGGTCGAAAATAGGATTGCCAGGTAAATGATACAGGTCAAATACAGAAACGTATCCACATAAATTTTTGTCGAATACACCTTGAATTTTTTTTTTTTTATATTCCACAATCATTAAACTACAAGTGTCGTTTAATATTTAATTCCCTCAACCTCGGATAAGCGATCCGTCACCAGGTGGACTCGAACCAGCGAATGGTTGGGGAATGACGTCATAGACATCAGAAACTTAGACGTCATAAACAAAAGACTTGATTTAGTGGACAATTAATCTTCCTGTATTTAAATCTTATATGATTAGTCGTGATAATTTTTAAACTACCATTCGGCAAACTTAATATGGAATACATTATTATTATTATTATTATTATTATTATTATTATTATTATTATTATTATTATTATTATTATTATTATTATTATTATTATTATTATTATTATTATTTTAGAACTGTAATATAGTAATGCAGCAAATGAAGACTGTTTTAGAACTGCTGAAGAGACTGAAAAATTATCACTTTAAGTCTTGGAGAAAATACCCTCAAGCTTTGGCATAACCAACATTTGTTATAACATAGGCAGTTTTAATTTCTTAACAATCTCCTGATTATGGACTACTAGAATTTCTCTCCCAGATTTTCATCTTGGAATACTGGCGATTGTTCTTTGAAGCATGTTTCCCAGTCCCTGTCTTACTGTGCTGTTAATATCTAAATTCAGTTTTCCAAACTGCCGAAATTATTAATGGCCAAAGTCCTGAGAATAATAAGAATACAAGCAATAATGATATAAAAAGTGTAGGAAGGAAAGTATCTCGTCTTCACACAGTAGTCTCAGCTTTCTTTTGGGTACACATCGAGCGCAAATTTTAAAAAGAATGATATAAGATTTTTTTAGCAGCATAGCAGTTTACCCAGTGCAGCCAAATGCACTTCCTCTGCAGAAGTTTTGAGGACTGTTAGGTTCAAAAGGCGAAAGTTTTGAGCAAGGAAAGTGTAAATCCATAATCATTTGAGATGTATGTGCACTGAGTTAAGATGAAAATAAAGAGAAATTCTACCAATTGTAAGTCATTGAAAATTTGCGGCGAATTGGCAATAGGCCACGCTATATTCAAGCCCAAGTGATTACAACCATAAAAACGAGTTGACTGTATAGTCTGCAACTGGACGGGACCACAGAGTTTAGCGATGATGCCCAAATCATGGCTTATGCACTGTATAAAAGATAAGGAAGAAGATTTGAGAGGCGGGTTTAAGACCATTCAGCGTCTGGGGTCCCCTACGATATTGAGGATTAACGGTCCACATTCACTTCTTACATACCTGTACAGCCAGCTCTCTCTCTCTCTCTCTCTCTCTCTCTCTCTCTCTCTCTCTTTGCCTGGTCCAGCAGCTCAGTGGTAAGCACCCATCTCACAAACTGAGGACTCAGTGTTTGAATCTGGAACCGAACGAGGCGAATGGTCACGTTCCCTAAAATTCATTGGGCCTCCTCAGCAGTGAATTATAGGTACCCACTTTTAGTAGGCCGTCGTGTGTCAGGTAAGGAGGAGCAGCGGGAGAAGGAAAGAAGAAGAGAGATAAAGCGTAGCCTTATGCACATTGCCCCTTCCAAATGTACAGCATCAAAACGGGAGTGTCTCGACGAGCGAGATCCTAACCCTATGGGGTTGTAACCAGGCATGGGATACTCATAGGATTATTTTTTTCTCTCGTAAATTGTATTCGAGGATTCCTTTGAATCATTTCAATATCTTTGTATTTTTTCAATGTTTTACTCACAAGTCATTTTTTTCAATGTTCTCATATTACGATTTTTCATTTTGCTGATTATCTATTAAAATATGAACTGCATTAGCTAATTTTCTGTAGTCCAGGTCATGAACTCGAAAGAAGTGTTTATAAGGAAATGGGTCGCCATGTCAGACTCAGACAGGATTTTTAGGTGTTGACCAAAAAAGGTTTGGATTCGCTCCGCTGGAGGAAAACAATATATCAGCCTCTGTTCCATTCATTCCCAGTCATAGGTTCAAAGGTCGCCTTTTTCCTCCTTTTAGGTAAAAGTTCTTTTCGTGTTTCATTCAGTTGTTACCAGATTACATTTACACTGCCGGATGTTTAGTAACAACTACAACTGTCCACTCGATGTCAACTCTTAATTTTATTCGGTCACGATAGAGTTCCCTAAGTACCCCATTTTCCCAACACAGTAATGACTCATTTATATAATTTGCAATTGAGTGCCCTCATTCTCATTTCCAGAACGGTCGGTATCTTGGGCTTTTTATACTAAGCCGTAATGATTGCGAAGATCAATTAATATAACCATTGTTCCAAAAGTAGTTGTAATTCCAGTGTTATCTGATGCTCTTGCATTGACAATAAAAAAAAAAAAAGTAAAAATTGCGCTGAAGTTTCTTCCGCGCAATCGAGTTTTCTGTACATCGAATAATCAAGGCAACCGAAAATAGATCTATCTTTCGATGATCTCGGTATAATGCTGTATATGCCGCGGCCCATGAAACTTTAACCACGAACGGTGGTGGCCTGCTACATCGTTGCCAGATGCACGATTACGGCTAACTTTAACCTTAAATAAAATAAAAACTACTGAGGAGGCTAGTGGGCTGCAATTTGGTATGTTTGATGACTGGAGGATAGACAATCAACATACCAATTTGCAGCCCTCTAGCCTTACTAGTTTTTAAGATCCGAGGGCGGACGGACAGACAAAGCCGGCACTATAGTTTTCTGTTACAGAAAACTAATAAGATTATAAATATAAAAAAACGCAGCCCCTCCAAGAAGCCTATCGGAACCGATAGTGTTTACCGCAGTGACTCTTTGATGCCTAATGATATCCGAAGCAGCGCGAACTTTCACCTCAGGAAACCCCAACAGAAGATATCAACTTCCTTACGCGGTCAAATTATGTACCCAGGCATCCATGAAAAGGCGTACAATTGACTTTGGTAAAGACAACTTATCTTTTTTTTCTTAGAAGAATTATTTGATGAAAACAAACACTACAACAACTTTTACATCTCGAATGGCAGTCCTTTGGGTTTTTTTTTTTTTTTGGAAATACCAACATGAATGTTTATAACAGAACTCTAGAAGGTTCATAGGCATATTACTTTTTATGGATAACTGACCTCTACATCGTTGTTAAAGCCAATTTCGGGCTACGTACATTTACTACGTTAGAAGCCTCTGAATCATTCGCGCATCCTTGACAAAACTGATAGCAATTCTTTTCAAATCTTATAGCTCTCATGTTCCTCTTAATGCGGTACTGTGGTTCTCTACGACAGATGTGTCAAGTATTGTTTTGCGTTTTGTTAGTTTCTCCATAAAACTTATTTATTACTTGTAAGTTACAGTGAGTAAAAAGCCACAGTAATGTAAATGAAAGACTGTATTTTTCCAAAATACAAGAAGGGTGTTAAAAAACAGGGGGAGCTTTCGACAGACTGCAGAACGGTCCTCTTCAGCCAACTGAACGAATGCATGTTTTTCTTATTAAAAAGACAAATTGAAAAAGAATTTTTTTGTGACAGTCCAGGAAACGATCAAACAATCCTTCGGCGTGAATATAGCGGCAATAGAAGTCACAATGTTTATACTATGATGATAAAAACAATCGGGCTACTTGCTGAGTTAGAGTTCTCATTCCATAGTTTAGTTTCCTTGTTTGTGCTTTGAGCTTGCAACGTTTTTGTCATGCTTAGTACAACAAGTAATCACGAGAGAACGTTCCGGTTTTTAACTACTGTACATCTTGAATTTTTAAATGGCATTGCAGGAAGTAGGCTAATCACGCCATTAATTACATGTAATTTGTTTTTTTTTTAGAAGGAGACTCAATTTTCAAATGTTCAATGTTCAATGTAGCTGATATTTTTTTAAAATTCAGATTGAAATTATTTCACTTTCGTCTGGAGTACTGTAGCCTCCTTTCTCGTGATCAAATCAAAGAGGGGAATTGATAGAATTATTTCTCTCTTTAAGGATAATAGGTTGAAGTATTGATCGTATTAACTATCTTCAACATAATTTGTGGTTTCTTTTATGCAATGAAATTGATGTTGCTTTTAAAAACAATCTCTTAAAACCCTAAAATAAAGATATTATTTCAAAGTTAATTATTTCTATTTCATTTTACTAATGTCTGTAACTATAATATATTCAACACTTCATATGATTATGCTTTTTATGTGCATTTTTTCCTGTGCCATTTCAACGATAACAGGTTAATATTAAAATAAAAAAGGCCTTGTGCCAGCACGAACCCTTGTTCGTGAGAGCAGCTTACAATAACAGGGTAGGCCCATCCCTTGAGTTGTCTCTACAGGCTAATTTCCATCATACCTACGTCTGCCATCGCAATTTTCTCCCCGTTTCTCTCCACTTCATTTCTCCCTTGCTTTTTCAAGGTTCACATCCTCTCGCTACTTCTCGTGTGCCGTTGTCATTGTGAGACCCAGACCACCGTCGAAATGTGCCCAAACCACCGACGTCTTGCACCTCAAGGGAATATTGAAGGTCCACCTCATCATCCTCATTTTGTCCTCTCCCCTCATCATAGGCCAAATCTCAGCGCCGCGAGTCAAGATTGGACCTACGACAACTGACTCAACCTTGACTCTCGGCTTTCTATTTCCTTCAAACTTTCACATTCTCTCTGAAGTGGCCGCTTCTTTTTTCTCTTTTTCTATCCTTGTCCCCAGATATTTAACAATGGTTACCTATGTATAGGGTCCACAATAATATATCAGTGGTAGAATATATTATTGTGGACCTTATGCAAAGTTACTCCTGTTCTCGGCATTGAGAGTTCTACACGCTGGTTACCTGTTTTAGCTGTCAGTATTTTGACCAAAATTGGTAAATAAAATTTAGTATACTGAACGGATACTCTGAGGAATCTTCTTCATTTCCAATATCATTGCGTATCTATTTCGACTGATATATTTTTAAACAATTTTCAGGGTATACTGAATACATTAAAATGATCATATGTAATAACTTAAATTCTGTTCGCTGCAGCGGCAAAGAAAAATTTATAAATTACGTTCTGGTTCAGAAATTGTACGAAGGACTCTTGATCAGCGATATTTACAGCAAATACATGTCGGCTTTTCTTCTTTTAGTATAAAAAGTAAAACGATAACAAAGCATATCGATTACTTTTATATTACAGGAGGTTGAAAGACCCTCCTGAAAAAGTCCCGTCCGGTAAATGTTTCTTAAGAGAATGAAAGCCATTCTATATCTTGCCTTTGCCTACAAAGATCAAAGTTCCGACGCGCACCGCCGGAGAAAAAAAATTGAGATGCAAACGTTTGCATGTCCTTTAGACTCGGAAGATTAGCTTTAATTAGCATAGGTGTTGTGCCAAAAGACTAGCTATTTTACGACATGCTTGAAGAATCTCGCAAACATCCTAAACACTGAGCACTCTCGTGGGCCGTACTTCTTTTCCTGATGCTCGCGAAGATTTACAGCATCGCGTGATCTCTCTCAGTGTTAAGGAGATAAGCATCCGTGCGACCGACCTCCAAAATGAAAAGGTAAATTCAACCATTTTCTCTTTTTGCCTCCTCGTTTTTTTCATTTTACTTTTTATTTGATCTTTGACCTTGCTGGTCTTGTTCCTGCTCTGTGGGCTGGAGGCCAAGGTACATGAATTACGGCCAGTTAGCCCACATCTGATATTTATTCTCTCACACATCAGAAGTCGGTCGTCTCGCCCCCCTCAACCCCCTCCCATGCCAACCCCACCCACGAGAGGGAGTGGGCATGCCCACGCGTTTGAGTCACTTCGCCAACACTTGAAGCATGCCTAATTATCTGCTACCATTGGTGATACATTATGCTGACTAATTAATTCTGATGTTGTCTGTTCGGTGGCTATAAAAAGATTGCCTAACATAAAAAAAAGTATATAGTTAATTGACTCTTGCGTAACCGAGCCTCAGAAATACGGTATTATTATTCTGTAGAGTAAATGACAACGCTTTATTGCTTATACATTAATGCAAGAATCTATGCAAGTTTGCTGACTTTTATCAGCAGATCTCTGAGAGGAATCTTGGGTACTGAATGCATTATTACGCTGCAGAGAGGAGGCAGGAAGCAGGCCTCATCAACGGTGATGACATCATTTGACTATCAAAGGCGGTGATTGACGGAGCATCTCTTGAGAATGCTTAGTCACTTAGTGCAGGATGCACCCAAAAGGATACCCTGGACCAAGAGAGGACACTGTAAGGGCAGAGGGGACATTTGAGGCTAAGAGAAATCCAGACGAAAAAAAAAATATTTATGGAAGCTAGAAATGATGAGTAGTTTGACTGGGAATGAGACAGTATAAGAGAGAGAGCTGCAACGCGAAATATTCCGGGTCTCTTTATCCTATGGATAATTATTGCTAAATAAAAGAATTTATATGTGATTACGCTTGTCCACACCAAGCAGTTACTAGGTGAAAATACTGACTCAAGGGTGACAGGCGAGAAAAAAACTTAATGTTTAAGCCACATTCATGACATCAAAGCCCAGGGGAAAGGACTGTACCCGCAACCCGTCGTTGGTATCTGCAATGTCTCACGCGCAATCTCGCACGCATCATAACGCTTACTGAATGAAAACACATACATCTGATTCATACTTTTTTTGCCGTTAGCGCATTTCTGAAGTTCATATACTGCAATTACTTCTAAAACACACCCAGACACTTTGGTCTGGCTTGCTTCGCTTGTCGAGAGGATGCAGGGATGTATCAACAAGTAACTTTTCTGCTTCAGCCGCAAAAGCGATACAAAGCAATCGACGTCCACATCAACGAACATTTCCGTTCCACGTTCACATCAACGAACATTTCCGTTCCACGTTCACATCAACGAACATTTCCGTTCCAAGTGATAGTTAGAGTGATTTATGCAAGCAACTGATTCAGTATTAGTCAGAAGGGTTTTGTTGCTTTCATCCCGAATTATCCTTCATGGAGCTTGCAAGCATTTTACAAGAAAAGCGGGAGGTGGGAATAACTGAGAATTAAATTCAAGCAAATTCAAGCAAACAAAAAGCATAAAATACTTTTTAACAAGAGGAGTCTTTCTGTGTATCCTTGGGAAAAAGAATCTTCAATAACTAGTAGGGTAAATAAGCGATATCTCGTTCTGAATCGAAGCAAAACATAAAAGTAAAGGTTTACTTTCAACTGAATTATTAAAAAATTCTTAAATGATAAATTCGACCTCCTCCATTATTTTCTTTATGACGCAGCACTTATCATTTTTTTATGTACAAAAGTAAATGTTTACTTTTTGCTTCAAAGAAGCTTATCTGGGCAATCTTCGTCAAATTATGTAACCTGAGCGTTTTAGTATTTTGGTTCATTCTGGCAGTGCCAATAATGTAACAATTACGTAAACAAAGGAGTCTCTCTCTCTCTCTCTCTCTCTCTCTCTCTCTCTCTCTCTCTCTCTCTCTCAGCTAACCGTAACTAGCATGTCTCATAAAGAATCACGTTGCGGTCACCTCTTGCTGTTTCTCCATGCACTGTGTAATTCACACCGAAGAGATTCCACCGCATCGTGTGTACTTATCATTACCTGTCTAAAATTACCAGGCTGAAATTGCTCTATGTTAGACCAGTTACCGTGCGAATAAAAATAATATAAAATAGATAAAAAAAAATTACAAGAGGAAGTGTTTTGTAGTGCATAATGCATTCACGGAAAAGTGATGGTGTCAGTTTGGTTGATATTTTATGTTGACGTCTTTGTTACCAAGATGGTCCTGCGGTAACCATCGTCTCGTTGATATTGTTGGAGGTTTTATTTCAACACGATACATGTATATGCCTGTGTATATGTATGTATGTATATATATATATATATATATATATATATATATATATATATATATATATATATATATATATATACGTATATGACAGAGAGAGAGAGAGAGAGAGAGAGAGAGAGAGAGAGAGAGAGAGAGAATGAATTCCTTTGAGGCTTGGCTGCAATATCAAATTGTTTACTTTGCTAGGGTCAGTGGGGATGTATTGAATTTCACAGAACTTGCCCATACTGCATTATATATATATATATATATATATATATATATATATATATATATATATATATATATATATATATATATATATATATATATATATATATATATATATATATATATATATCTACACTGCATATATATGTATATATGCAGTGTGTATATATAATACACTGCATATATATGCAGATATATATTAATATATATGTTTGTGCGTGTGTGTGTGTGTGTGTGTGTGTGTGTGTGTGTGTGTGTGTGTGTGTGTATTCTCGACGAATGCTAAGATGCATGTGACATCTACTACTTCAGTAAATACTTCCCCAATTTCTGTACTTACTATCTTCAGGCTGAAGATCTGAAGGAATAGGAAAAATTGCATCCATGTTGCTTCATTTATCTATGTTTAAGTCGGCAGCTGTTCCATCCATTAACTTAACTTATAGCAACTGATGTACTGTATATTCGAAACGTGTAAGACACCAAATAAGCTGCTCTGGGCTCAAAGTGAGCAAAGGCCACTGGGACTCTGTTCGGAAAATGAGACTCCAATCTCTGCAAAATTTACCTTATTGACCGCTTTTTCGAAACTGTGAAAATTATTTGTTAATTTACATTTTTTGGACTTTTCTTTTTAATGTTTATTTTTTTTTTACTGTAATCCTCTTTAAACTGTAGTTCCATTGTAGGTCTAGTTTACGTCTCGTGTTAGCAACAAGTTAATGGGTGAAACTGCTTCCGGCTTAACATCATATAGGTGGAACAGTATAGCAGAAATTTTGTCTATATCTATATATATATATATATATATATATATATATATATATATATATATATATATATATATATATACATACATAGATACAGAGATACACAGATAGATAGTTACATACATATATATATATATATATATATATATATATATATATATATATATATATATATATATATATAAATATATACACACATATATATGTACAGTATATATAATTGTATATATATGCACCACAGGAAAATGAAACATTAGGTATAAATAAGTCTTGACCGGTTTCTTCTTTATATCCAAGACGTAAGGATCTATACCCAGCATTTCATCTTACCTGTAATACATCTGTATGGATCCGTCACAGTCATTGTGATTTAAAACACACACACACACATACACACACACAATAAATACATATATATATATACATATACATATGTGTTTGTGTGTATGTGTGCGTGTGCGTGTGTGTGTGTGTATTAGAATAATAATACCTTTATATGGGGCTGGTTATGAAAATTAAGCAATGGTGTAGGAAATCAAGTGGGATCTCAATCCGGAAGACCGATCAATTTACCTCCTGAAAGAAAGAACATCGTTGGATTTAAAAAAAAAAAAAGGGGGGGGGACAGAAAACAAAAAAAGAAAAAAAGATTAAACAGGAAAGAGTCCTGTTTAATTTTTTTCGGCTCCCACCCGCCCCCACAACTTTTTTTTTTTTTTTTTTGGTAAAGGACAGAACAGCCGATCAGTGCAACTTTGCTGTGGGTACTGTTAATCTTCTGAGCGTATCTCCGTAGGAGGGGTCGTACTGTCAATGCACATTACATGCCTCTAAATTCACCACTTTGCAGTGTATTTTTTCCAAGAACCCTCTTCAGAAATATTGAAATGAATCGTACTGTTACACAAAACGGTTCTGAGAATAATCATTAACCACCCTCTCTCTCTCTCTCTCTCTCTCTCTCTCTCTCTCTCTCTCTCTCTCTCTCTCTCTCTCTCTCTCTCTCAGATGATCTACATCTAAAGCCTGAGTGCGGTCACATAAGGCAAAGAAGGCGGCCATATGGCGCTGTTCCAGAACGACGGTGATGGAGTCGAGAGATTAGAATGATATAAACTGCGGCTGTTACCATGTTGTTTATGCGTGGCGTTTCTTATGCAGCTTACCTTTTCGAGGAAGGAGAAATCGTCATAGCAAAGTTCTCACATACATTACTTTTTTTTTTTTTTTAAGAAGGAGACTTTCATTCGTTTTTACTGAAGCATTACTTATCTTCATTCCTGAGAGTTATTTTTTTATGCAAAGGAATATCACTTCTCTGTTGGAATTCTCTCTCTCTCTCCTTTCTTCCGTTGCAGCTCGTCCTCTTATGCTAATGGATCAGCCGAATATTCTATAAGTATGCGCATATCTTCTTAGCAATGCTAGCAAGATAAGCAAACAGGTAGGCAGGCCGAAGATAAACACGCAAACTGTGAGTTCCTTTTGTTTTCTTTTTTTTTTTTTTTTGGAGAGTGACAGTTATGTTATACCTATAAATTTAACTTTCTTGCTATTCAGAACGCTGCTTGATTTTCTTACTATGGACTGGAGCCAGATAAAGAAAAATAAAACGGAAAATTAGCTAACTCTTCCTTACTTTAACTATTGAGTCTGAGGTAAATCACCAATGCAAAAATAGTTTAACAACATCAGCAGCGCGTCAAACCCTCTTACCTACAGTGCATTAGGAATGTTATTTTCCTAACAGGCAAAAAAAATTGACTTTTTTATCTACACTCCTTATCACTTCATATTGCAATATTTTGTTTTAATATATACAATGAAGAATAAATATTAAAGAGTGATAACAATGTACCTAAGGCTTTGTATTTTTAGGATTGTTGTACCTGAAAATTATATATTCATTATTATCTACAGGCATTTCATAATGTTAGCTATGACTGTGATTGCGTTTTTGCCAGCAATCGTCTTTCATCTGCGGGAAAAACGCATTCTAGGGCTATCCGTCAGCGTGATGTCATTTCAGGATTCTAAATGAACACAAAGCAAGTAAAATATTACCCCTATGGCCCTGCGAGTTATGACTGCCATGCATTCTGATCTAGATATTTTCCAGATCAGACTTTATTACACAAGCATTGCTTACTCCCAACGGTCCAGATTCTAAAGTTACCTTTTTTTTCTACGTAATCTACAGCCGCTATATTTTAACCATCATGTATTATTACATTATTTAACAGAAATTACTAAGCTTAAGATGAAACGACAGCCAGCATAATAACAAACAAATCCCAGAGAAACTGAGTCATTCCTTCTCTTGTTGAGCTTTCCTGATTGCTTGATAAAATAGGAATAGAATATAAAGTATTTCTCTCCTATACTGAAATAGAAATATTCAAGAGACCTCCTCGAGCCGCATACTACACGATGGGTGACTATGAGTTTTTTTTTAAGATAGAATTACAAAGCAAGCATGGAAATAAAATATCGGAGGAGATCCTTGTAAGTACACGAATACCTAGGTCACTTAATAAGAGGACCAAGAATTTAAAATATACCGAATCTTGAAAAGATTTAGGTAGAAACTAAACACAAAAATGTTCTTAAAGAACTGTGGCGCTGAATACCGGAGTATTCATTGCAGCTTAGAAGATCAATTCACAAATAATGGTTAACAGAAAAGCCTCAAAAATAAACCCGGAATGATCGGTAAATCATATCAGAATCACAAAAAACTACAGTTCTGAAAGAAACTAAACCCCAAATATTCTGAGACCTTTAAGGCAATTGGTCTTATGACCCGTAAGTGTAGACAAAACAACCTTGCTTCGCAAGAACGAGGTAAAATATCCCGTTCAAAATACATCTTCATGAGAAATGCTACGTGAGATTAGACAAGGCGTGACAACGGGCAAGGACATAACAAAGATCTGTGAGTAACGCTTCAAGGAAAAAGACACGAACGTAAAAGTAAACGTAACGGGTTACCGGGGAAAACTTACAGCCCAGCAAGAGATTCGACATCTAAAGATGCTGTAATTTTTAGGCTGACGCTCATAATTTAAATTTCTTTCTTATCTCCAACAGCAATAGCGGGAAATTTGGCAGCGTGCAGCGTCATTACTAGAGTCATTTCCCGTCATTTTCGCCAATGATATTTGTTTTTTACTGAGACAAAGGAGGAGGCGAATGGAATTAAGATATACGTCAGAAAGTGTTGAAGGCTACGGTAATATTTAAGAACTGGTGATATGAGTGCAGCTTTTTACGTTTGTTTGTTTTTTTTCTGTAAGATGTTGCAAATGTGAATGAGACCGTTGTCAGTTTCCTGAAGAATTGACGCTGAACTTATGCCTCTTGTTATGTGTAGCTTTTTTTTTTTATTCTGAACATTATCTCAAAATTGTTTTGTTTTACCAATAACCATGCTTGGTATTACTTAGGGAACAAGCTGAGATTTAATTAACGGAGAGAGAGAGAGAGAGAGAGAGAGAGAGAGAGAGAGAGAGAGAGAGAGAGAGAGAGAGAGAGAGACTAATTGTAATTTTCTAAACGTTTTAGTGATTCAATAACCTCTGACCGAACCGCGTATATCTACGAACACGATCTTCAACAAGAATTAATTTGAGTTCTTTGCAAAAAGCTTCAGAGTCTCAGAAGCGCCTCGGTAACTTTTCTTGACTCTCGCCGATCGATCATTTTGGGACGTCAGCCGAACCCTCTTTCATTCGAGCCCCCGCGCTTGCCTTATCACACAAACTTCCAACTACAAATTATCTTCTGGTTTTCTTACCTCAGTCTTTTATCACCCACCCGTCCCCATCGTCAGCAACACATTCTCATGCAATCTTGGCTTTCATCGTTTGAACTCTGAAGTATTTTCAATGAGCTTATTTCCATACATTTCATTTTTACCCGCTATCCTCACATCCATAACATTTCGACCAGATTCCTCTTTTAGGAAGGCTGCAAACGTACACACATTATATACTGATTCCACCGCTGCCACCAGAATGTAATAGATGGGTTTGTCGGTTCTTGAGATAAAATTATCTTACATTTTCAGAGCTTATTATAAAAATAAGCGTATGAGGTGTCTCCCTTTCTAGGGTGGTGTTTCAACACCCAAAACGCGCCTCCTTCTTACAATCATCCTTGTGAATTCAAGACTCCTCAGATGCCCTTTACAGTAACAATATTTCTGTCCTTGCACTCCCACACTCCGTCATTCTTTCCTATTTCCGTTTTCCTTGTTTGGTTTAAGCTACTTATCTTTTTTTTTATTATTTACCTCAGTCACAGTTTCCCCATGAATCTCCCGCGTTTCTATTCTCACTCATTATTTCCCACAAACTCTACGCACACTGGTAACCAATTGTGGTTCTTCACACCTGTCACAAAGGACTAGTTTGACCACATATTTTACATGAAATTATACAGCAGTCACCGGAACGTGGTTAAAATTAAAATAGTAATTGATTATCGTATAATAACAAGTCAAAAATAATAATGAGCAACACCTAACAAGTGGAACAAATGGTTCTGGACATATCGCGAGGGCGGTGTGTGTAACATACATAAAGAACTGACAACGTCTTCAGATTCAACTCGCTTAGTAATAATGCGAGTAAGTGTCAGCGTTGTTAAACACACGAAGACTCTGACCGAAAAGAATACATCAACAGAATATCGTTTTGCCCCAGTTAAGGCTTCGTCATAAGAATATATACAGTTCTTTACAAATTCCCTCCATCTTTGTAATAAAAATATATTATATTGTTCAGCCATTTCCTTTACAGTGCTATTTCCACTTTCCACTCAGAAAGAATCATATAGACGGTTGTGTATAACATTCATCAATATGCCACTATTTTAATTGTAAATATAGGTATTACAGATATATATATATATATATATATATATATATATATATATATATATATATGCGTGTATATATATACATACAGTATATATATGTATATGCGTGTATATATATACAGTGTGTGTATATGTGTATATATATGTATAAACAAACATCTTGAATATCTAAGTCTAAGCTGAATCCCAGGTGGAAACGGGCGTCGGCTAGCAACATTATCCGATAAGAATGATTGAGATCGGAAGGCTAACAACCTTAGGAGCCACCCACTCTTAAGGATAGATTACGTAAAACTAAAAAAAAAAATAAATAAAAATAATACTGTTGCTGCTTTGTTATTGTTATCCTTACCGTAGGTACCGTAAACGAATCACGGCTGTTTATGCAATTTTTCTAGTTTAAAATGAAATTTAAAAAAAGATAAGTAGCTTAAATCAAACAAAGAAAACGGAAATAGGAAAGAATGACGAAGTGTGGGAGTGCAATGACAGAAATGGTTACTGTAATGGGCATCCAAGGGATCTTGAATTCACAAGGATGAATAAAAGGAGGAGGCGCCTTTCGGGTGTTCAATCGCTACCTGAGAGAAAGAGAGGACAAACGGCTAAAACTCTTAGCGGGAGAGGGAAAGGCGGCTTAGAATCGGTCACTGGTTAAACCAACTGGCTGTGATTCTATCCTGTGGAGAAGTCAGATATAAGAAGCATAAAAAAAATATAAGAGAGAGAGAGAGAGAGAGAGAGAGAGAGAGATGGCAAGAATAGGTGATACTTTAATCGGCCACTCACTGGCGGGGACAGAAAAGACCAGCATAAAAGCTTCTGTATTTGAATCAAAGGGAAACGACAACATTGAAACAAAACAAAAAAATTAAATTTTGTTTTCGAGGTGTCCTAGCCATACGAATAGTTTGATCTCTCGGAAAAAAGTCAGAAATGTTCCGAGAACGAAAATGTTGTCCGAAGTGACCGTCTTATTGACATTTTTGTTACAGCAAATAAAAAACTGGTAAACTAAACTCAAAATATTTCAAACTCCTTCGTGTGAATGTGCGTGTAATTGTGTATATTAACCACAAGTCTTTGGACATTATAGATAACGACAAAAAAAAGCTATAGCGTCATTTAGATGAGCTGCATCAACAGTTGTTATAAAAAAGTATAATTATTATTATCTGAAAAGTCAACTCCGCAATATGTTTTTTTTTTTCGAAAGCTCACTGATATAAAACAAAATCTCCTATAAAAAAGAAAACTAAAGCTAATTCGTGTGTTTATATCTAATCCTATCATGTCTACAAGAACCCACTCGCGCTGAAAATTAGATTGCAAACCTTGTGAACACTTTCAGTTCGGTAATCCATTTTCCACTATTTGCTCCACCGCTGGTTCGAATGCTGAGGAAGACGATTGAAAACTTACTGGATGTAACAATCGTCTAAATGAATATACGAGTTGAATTTTAATAGGTGTAGGTTATCAAACACATTCTCGACAGAGGGAACCTTATGTAATGGTGTAGCTGCGAAAGACCTAGGGCTAATTCCTTTATTTACATTTTATTTTTCGTAGTGGTTCTACATAAGGATTTTGTGGGTATATTTTATGAATCGCCGAATGTTACTGTATATATATGTGTGTGTACGTATGTACATTAAGTGGGAATGCAGGAGAATAGAAAATTTGCAAACTAAAATTACAGTAAAAAACCATCCTACAAACGTCTTTATCTACGTAAGCTGAGAATATTTCTATCCAAAAAAAATTCTTTGTTATGGCAGTATAAAGATCCGCGTGCATAAGAAATTGGAATTTCCCAAACGAAAATTCCATCAGAGAAAAAGTTATCCAACCCGCAGTGTCCCCGTCCGTTTCTGAATTGGCAGAGCGGTCCGGGGAGGGATGCAGCTTCATGTCGCATCTCCTTAAGACAAACGCCTTATCAGTTAATTTCATCAAATTTATTTGTTGTCGTCCAGCGTATCACGTCTGACATCCAGCGAAGGTTATCGCCTCCTTCGTTTTGGGTGCTTGTGTGGTGCCTGCCCAAAAAAGACATCCCCGCTCATTTGCCGTTTCATACATCTTCAGCCCCCCTGGGGATAGTTTTGTGGCCGTCGGACAAATAACTTGCTTTTTTTATCTTTATCGTATTTTATGTTTCAATAATCCAACAGTGCAGCTCAGTCTTTTTTTTTACAGCTTTTTTCGAGTCGATGATTTGACGTTAGGTTTATCTGTATAGATTATCAATTCAGAAATGTGTACATACATACCAACAAGAAAAGCACGTTTGTCTGCCTGCTTCAAACGCCTATGAGCACAGTTCATTAACCAAAAACGATTACCTGACAGGATCCAAATGAAATCTGACAGGTGAGAAGAGAGACGCAATCTCTGGCCAGAATTTGTTTGTAAAAGTAATGATTAAATTTGTCTTCCAAAACTAACGTTAATGGTTAGCAGAACTTATCTGTTTCTTAGGCGTCGAACACACCTCTCCGAAAGGTCCCTTCTCCCCAAAGGACGAATGCCCATCTCTCTCAAAATCTAATCACTTGTTGCGAGTCACGAGGTCCGTCAGTTGACAAAAGTTTCATGAAAGTTCACACAATTCTTTATGTAATCTTGCTAACAAAAACAATCATAACCTCCTTGGTAGAGATAATGTCTGAGCTGTTTGAGCCTTCGCGGCCTGTTTGCAGATATAGGATGATCTCTCTCTCTCTCTCTCTCTCTCTCTCTCTCTCTCTCTCTCTCTCTCTCTCTCTCTCTCTCTCTCAAAACAGACACAAAAAGCGATGTTTTCCTACAACCAGGCAAATTTCTTCATAAATTCATCCCCTGTGTATTAACATGACCGCGTAATAGTGATTATGACATGATGGCGACACTAGGTCGAAAAAGACAGGGAATGAAGAAATACATATACCTCTAAAAAATCAACAGTTATAGTCAATGCCAAACTTTTCATCCTAGACCTGATGAGATTTTTAGTTTTTTTTCAAAGGACAGTTAACGAGAAAAAAATAAATTCAAAAAGGAAAAATAGGTAATGGTGAAAGGTTAATGTGATATGTGAAGATAACACCAATCAAATTCATTCTTGCAAGTGACAGTGATCATAATTTATGAGTATCTATCCAGACGTCCATGAGGACCTTAAGGCCTTCAACGTTTTGTTGTAAAAAAAAAATAATTAAAGAATGAAAGAAACAGAGATGGTGAATATCTTTTTCATCCCAACACTGGAATTTAGATCAAAGCTGAGTTAGATTCTAGTGGGAACTTTGTATAAGTCCCATAATTACTTTTTGAAAGTAAAATCCACCTTAACTTCTAAATTTTGCTTAAACATTTCTAAGGCTCTAATTAGAAAAGTAAACAAATTATGAACGCAAAAACCATCGAAATTACAGTAATATGAATGTAACATACTATTTGTTAAGCAATAATGAAAGACGATTGGTGCATTACCTCTAATCGAAAGTCGAAGGACACTGGAAAGAGAGAAGGAAAACAAATACATGAATTAAACAAGTAAATGAAAAGAAATACGAATGGGAAAAGGGAACAAAACCCTATGGCTGTGCCTAAATTGACCTTTCACCAATGACATCATACTAAGAATCTTAGACATAAGATCTGGGTCATCGCCTGATCTTTCTTTCCAATGGAAACATCAAAACTCAATTTATGTTATCCAACCTTGCGAAAGAGCAGCAGATAACCAGTGCCGAGAGAGAGAGAGAGAGAGAGAGAGAGAGAGAGAGAGAGAGAGAGAGATTACGAGGATTAGATCAAGATGGGTGACTGGTCATTTACAGTCAAAGAGAACGCTCCCGCCACAACAATGGGCTGCGAGATAAGATTAGCATCTTTCTTAATGAAATGTGACTATGCACTTGAGCGGATAGGAAGTAACGGGAAGATGACATAATCATTTTATGCTCTAACATCTTGTAATGGTAAGACTCTACCTGCATTAAAATTACTGTCCTTTAATTAAAGATTTTAAAAATGACAAATCAAGTCAGAACATTGCCTGTTCCAATTAATATTTTCTGAAACCACGGAACTATTTCTCTATTGAATAACTAGAATACAAGGCAACATATACAAATGATTTCTGAACCTTTTGGCAAAATGATTTTTTAAGGAAATGTGAAAGCTGAAAACCTATGGATAATATGATGCCTGTTTGATGTATTCTCAGAAATAGCTTTCAGGTGAGTAGAAAAATAAGCCGGTTTGCAAGTAAAAATCCACAATTACGCACATGAGCAAAAATTAATTTTTTTCAAAAATACAAAATTAATTAAAAATGGGAGCTTTCGACCGTTTGCACGACGGTCCTCTTCATAGCTTGCTGGAGAGGACCGTCGTGCAAACGGTCCAAAATTTCCTTTTTTTAATCAATTTTGAATTTTTAAAAAATACAGTTTTGCCCATTTACAATATAGTGATGTACCTTAAATAAAGCTGGATGGTGTTTTAATGTGAGCATATTATAAAGAGCTAGAGCTCCTTATACAAATATAGTGTAAAACATCCCCAATACATTCATTTAGAACTAAATTTTTAAAGTAAAATCCTGAAAAGCTGGGTTTTTAGTTTCCTGTAAAAGAAAACTATTGTGCCGGCTTTGTCTGTCCGTCCGCACTTTTTTCTGTCCGCACTTTTTGTGTCCGCTCTCAGACCTTAAAAACTACTGAAGCTAGAAGGCTGAAAATTGCTATGTTGATCATCTACCCTCCAATCATCAAACATACCAAATTACAGCCCTCTAGCCTAAGCATTTTTTATTTTATTTAAGGTTCAAGTTAGCCATAATCGTGCTGCTGGCAACGATATAGGACAGGCCACCACCGGGCCGTGGTTAAATTTCATGGGACAGCATTATACTGAGACCACCAAAAGATATATCTATTTTCGGTGGCCTTGATTATACGCTGTAGCGGCTGTAAAGAAAACTCGATTGCGCTGAAGAAACTTCAACGCATTTTTTACTTGTTGTCTTTGGAATTCATCTGAAAAATCAGTTCCCGGCGAAATGGAAATCAACCAGAGAAGGAAAAAATGGAAAGCTCTACTCTGCTTGTGTTCATATAGGCTGCTCACGTACTTGACTACAAGATAAGTACGTCAGGGCGACGAATCAAATTAGATTATTAACGTTACTTACGATCAGGGGAGGGAGTCCTCTCGACAAGGAATTTCAATGCCATCGGAGTTAGAGATCTGTTTACTGGTTTAGCGTTTATAATTAATAAGCTAACTTATTGCTACCACGGTCCTTATTAGGGTCCGTAAGGGTGGTGAGGTGATGAAAGGATTAAGAGGCCTGATGTGGACCCCAGTAACCTCTCATAATTTTAAGGGCGTACTTGCATACACACACACAAATATATATACATACATACATATACATATATATATATATATATATATATATATATATATATATATATATATATATATATATATATGTATATACATCCTTGGATACAAGGATGGTAATAGTTATGCATTCCGCCACACACGCACACACTCACTTGCATTCACACACACACATGTACAGCACACAATATAATATATTTGCATATATATATATATATATATATATATATATATATATATATATATATAATATATATATATAAATATATATATATATATATATATATATATATATATATGTATGTATATATATATATATATATATATATATATATATATATATATATATATATATATATAGAGAGAGAGAGAGAGAGAGAGAGAGAGAGAGAGAGAGAGAGAGAGAGAACGGTGGATATAATGTGTATATATACATATATATGTATGTGTATACATGTGTGTGTGTATGTAAGTACGCCCTTAAAAGTGGTCTCTTAATTCTTTCATCGGCTCACCAACCTTACGGACTATAATGAGAGAAAGACCTGTGGTACCGAAAGTTACCTTATTAATTATAAACGCTCAAACAATAATTCAGATCACTATCAACGATGGCATTGAAATTCCCTGTCGAGAGGAGGACTCCCTTCGACGATCGTAAGTAACGATAATAATCTAATTTGATTCGCCGCCGTAACTTACTTATCTTGTAGTCAAGTACGTGAGCAGCCTTTATGAACACAAGCAGAACAGAGCTTTCTATTTTTTTTTTTAATTGGATTGATTTCTATTTCGACAGTGAGTGATTTTTCAGATGACTTCCAAACACTAAAAGCTAGTTTTTGAGCTTTTCAGTTTTCTGTAAAAGAAAACTATTGTCTGTCCGTCTGCACTTTTTCTGTCCGCCCTCAGATCTTAAAAACTACTGAGGCTAGAGGGCTGCAGATTGGTATGTTGATCATCCACCCTCCAATCATCAAACATATCAAATTGCAGCCATCTAGCCTCTGTAGGTTTTATTTTATTTAAGGTTAAACTTAGTCATAATCGTGCATCTGGCAACGATGTAGGACAGGCCACCACCGTGCCGTGGTTAAGGTTTCATGGGCCGCGGCTCATACAGCACTATACCGAGACCACCGAAAGATAAATCTATTTTCTGTGGCCTTGATATACGATGTACAGAAAAGTTGATTGCGCCGAAGTTCCTTCGGCGCAATTTTTACTTGTTTTCCTATTGGACTGATTTCTACTTCGACAGTAGCTGATTTTTCAGGTGAATTCCAATGACTAAAATCTATTTTTTAAGATTTTTATTTTATAACTTGGATTCGGAATTATGAATGTATTTGAGGATGTTTGTAGCATATATATTTTTATAAGGAGCAAACTCTTTATAGTATGCGTAAATTGAAACGCCAACCAGCTTATTTATTTTTCTGCCCACCTGAAAGTTTTTTCTGAGAATATGTTAGATAAGCATCATATAATTCATAATTTTCAGCTTTTATATTTCCTTAACAAATTATTTTACTAAAAGGCTCAGAAATCATACATATACACACTATATATATATACATACATATTTGTATACATATATATATATATATATATATATATATATATATATATATATATATATATATATTTGTGTGTGTGTATGAGTGTGCATACATATCCTATATATATATATATATATATATATATATATATATATATATATATATATATATATATATATATATATATATATATATATATATACATTTGTGTCTATGAGTGCGTATACGTTTCCCGAAAGAAGGAAAAATTTTTGAGTTTTCACCCCCTAAGATTGCTCAAAATAAGCAAAATTTCCTTCAAACACAAACTGACAACTATATAACGTATTTAGCGGGAAGAAGACACTCATAGTTCCACATGAAACTAAATAAAAAAGGCGATTATATTCTAATGAAATAAAAAAAAAACTATCACAAATAAAAAAAAATCGCTTAGGCTACATAAAAGTGAAGCCTTTCTACCCGTTCCCTCTTTGACTTGGCACCATTAGCCCACCTCCATCACCACCCTTACCAGATTGGCTGCTACCTCCTTGCAGCACACGACCGTTCAGTCAGGCAGGCCGGACATCAGCGCTCGAAGCTCCCAGAATTTATAATGATAGTATCTTAAACAGCGGGCCAAATGGCCACGACTCCTCCGATAATGCATGAGACAAGAACCTCTGGTTTCGGATGCCGAAAGCGGCTGTAATTTAAGCGCGGCTATATTTGTAGAACAAAAGTCAGGAAACGGATACAAAGGGCGAGACCTTTGCATAATGGGATGGCCATTTATTCTTTACGGAATTCCTTAAGAAGTTCACTGAAAATTAGAAAGTGATAAGAAGATTGAGCATGCAGTTTTAGCATGGGTTTTGTTTTCCTTTTCGCAGCATAATTTTGTAACTTTTCTTTCTTAAGAGGAAAATAACTTAAATTCGTCACAACATGAAATAAATTTGCAATCATTATTAAAATTAAATCGTCGTTTCACCAGACACATTTGTCTTTCACCGTCCTTGTCTTTACCGTTGTAAAAATAAGTTACTAAAGATATAAGTATTTCGAAAAGAAGAAGATAACTGAATGACTAAAGGGGGTTACAGAATATCTTACCGAGAAGAGAGTAGTCAGATTGGAAACTACTATAATCATCAGCAGTGTAAGATATTCTCTTGTCTTGCCATATTATTGCCCCTTGGGAATTACGGTAATTTGAAAATGAAAACACCGAATCAAGAACCTCTCAAAATACTGTAATTATGCAGAACCAGTACCTACTTTGCGTGTTTTTTTTTTTTTCAAGCAAAGGTAAGCGAAACTGCTTTATTGCTTGGGAGACATTTACGGCCAAAACATCAATCGCTATTTAGTAAAATATTTTCCCTGACAGATTCACTGATAAATCCCTATTTAGTAACATTTTTCCGGACAGATTCATTGATAAATCCCTATTTATTGAAATTTTCTCTGACAGATTCACTGATAAATCCCTATTTAGTAACATTTTCCCTTACCGATTCACTGATAAATCCCTATCTAGTAACATATTTTCATTGACATTCACTGATATATTCCTATTTAGTAAAATTTTTTCCTGACAGATTCAATGATAAATCACTATTTAGTAACATTTTCCCTGAGAGATTCGATGATAAATCCCTATTTAGTAACATTTTCCCTTACCGATTCACTGATAAATCGCTATTTAGTAAAATTTTCCCAGACAGATGCACTAATAAATCCCTATTTAGTAATATTTTCCCTGAGAGATTCACTGATAAATCCCCATTTAGTAATATACTTTCTCTGACAGATTCACTGATAAATTCCTATTTAGTAACATTTTCCCTGATAGATTCACGGATAAATCCCTGTTTAGTAACATATTTTCCTGACATATTCACTGATAAATCCCTATTTATGAACATATTTTCCCTGGCAAATTCACTGATAAATCCCTATTTAGAAACATATTTTCCCTTACAGATTCACTGATAAATCCCTACTTAGTAATATATTTTACCTGACAGATTCATTGATAATCCCTATTTAGAAACATATTTTCCCTTACAGATTCACTGATAAATCCCTACTTAATAATATATTTTACCTGACAGATTCATTGATAATCCCTATTTAGTAACATATTTTCCCTGACAGATTCACTGATAAATCCCTATTTAGTAACATATTTTCCCTGACAGATTCACTGGTAAATCCCCATTTAGTAACATTTTCCCTAACAGATTCACTGATAAATCCCTATTTAGTAACATATTTAACTTGACAGGTTCACTGATAAATCCTTATTTAGTTATATATTTTCTCTGACAGATTCACTGATAAATCCCTATTTAGTAACATATTTTCCCTGACAGATTCACTGATAAATCCCTATTTAGTAACATTTTCCCTAACAGATTCACTGATAAATCCCTATTTAGTAACATATTTTACTTGACAGGTTCACTGATAAATCCTTATTTAGTAATATATTTTCTCTGACAGATTCACTGATAAAATCCCTATTTAGTAACATTTTGCCTAACAGATTCACGGATAAATCCGTATTTTGTAACATAATTTCCTTGACAGATTTAATGATAAATCCCTATTCAGTAACATTTTCCCTGACAGATTCACTGATAAATCCATATTTAGTGACATATTTTTCATGACAGATTCACTGATAAATCCCTATTTAGAAACATATTTTCCCTGAAAGATTCGCCGATAAAGCCCTATTTGGTAACATATTTTTCCTGACAGATTCACTGATAAATCCCTATTCAGTAACATTTCCCTTAACGATTCACTGATAAATCCCTATTTGGTATTATTTTCCCTGACAGATTAACTGATAAATCCCTATTTAGTAACATTTTCCCTGACAGATGCACTGCTAAATCCCTATTTAGTAAATTTTCCCTGAGAGATTCACTGATAAATCCCTATTTAGTAATATATTTTCTTTGACAGATTCACTGATAAATCCCTATTTAGTAGCATATTTTCCTTGGCAAATTCACTGATAAATCCCTATTTAGTAACATATTTTCATTGACAGATTCACTGATAAATCCTTATTTAATAATATATTTTACCTGACAGATTCATTGATAAAAACAGGGGATAAAAAAACAGGGGGTAAAAAAGGGAGGCAAAAGAACAGGGGGTAAAAAGGGGGTAAAAACAGGAGTGTAAAAAAACAGGGGGGT
This sequence comes from Macrobrachium rosenbergii, assembly GCF_040412425.1. Taxonomy (NCBI): domain Eukaryota; kingdom Metazoa; phylum Arthropoda; class Malacostraca; order Decapoda; family Palaemonidae; genus Macrobrachium; species Macrobrachium rosenbergii. The sequence goes on along the minus strand of NC_089768.1, from coordinate 9,049,449 downwards.
AAAAACAGAGGGTAAAAAAAGAGAGCAAAAAAACATGGGGTAAAAAAACAGGGGGTATAAAATAGGGCGTTAAAAAAGGGGGGTAAAAATAAGGGTAAAAAACAGGGGGTAAAAAAAACGTGGGGTTAAAAAAACCATCCCTATTTAGCAACACATTTTCCCTGACTGATTCACTGATAAATCCCTATTTAGTAATATATTATCCTCGATAGATTCACCGATAAATCCCTATTTAGTAACATATTTTCCCTGACAGATTCACTGATAAATCCCTATTTAGTAACGTTTTCCCTAACAGATTCACTGATAAATCCCTCTTTAGTAACATATTTTACTAGGCAGGTTCACTGATAAATCCCTATTTAGTAACATATTTTACTTGACAGAATCACTGATAAATCCCAGTTTTAGTAAAATTTTCCCTAACAGATTCACTGATAAATCCCTATTTATTAACATATTTTCCTTGACAGATTTACTGATAAATCCGTATTCAGTAACATTTTCCCTGAAATATTCACTGGTAAATCCCTATTTAGAAACATATTTTTCTGACAGATTCACTGATAAATCCCTATTTAGTAACATTTTCCCTGACAGATTTACTGATAAATCCCTATTTAGTAACATTTCCCCTGAAAGATTCACTGATAAATCCCTATTTAGTAACATATTTTCATTGACAGTCACTGATAAATCCCTATTTAGTGACATATTTTACCTGACAGATTCACTGATAAATCCCTATTTAGTAACATTTTCCCTGGATGATTCATTGATAAATCCCTATTTAGTAACATATTTTCCCTGACAGATTCACTGATAAATCCCTATTTAGTAACATTTTCCATGACTGATCCACTGGTAAATCCCTACTCAGTAATATATTTTCCCTGACAGATTCACTGATAAATCCCTATTTAGTTACATATTTCCTTGACAGATTCACTAATAAATCCCTTTTTAGTAACACATTTTCCCAGATAGATTCACTGATAAATCCCTATTTAGTAACATTTTCCTTGACAGATTCACTGATAAATCCCTATTTATTATCATATTTTTCACCTGACAGATTCGCTGATACCTCCCTATTCAGTAACATTTTCCCTGACAGATTCACTGATAAATTTATATTAATACCATATTTTCCCTGACAGATTCACGGATAAATCCCTATTTAGTAACATATTTTCCCTGACAGATTCACTGATAAATACCTATGTAGTAACATACTTTCCCTAACAGATTCACTGATAAATCCCTATTTAGTAGCATATTTCGCGAAAACCTGACAGATTCACTGATAAATCCCTATTTAGTAACATTTTCCCTAAAAGATTCACTGGTAAATTCCTATTTAGTAACATTTTCCCTAACAGATTCACTGATAAATGTACTGATCTCAGGAAACGTACTTTCTAGTCTAGCATTTCACTTCCAACGATGTTCAGCCTTTCTAAGAACTTTAATTATTTGACAAGGAAACAGGCAGGTGGACAGATACAGAAATTCTATCGCTTCTTTAAATCGACAGTTCCTTCGTTCCGCTGAGGAAGTGTAAACAATCACGGACACTGTTGGCGGCTAATGTCCCGTCACAATCTCGAAACGCTTGTAATCGATTTGTGAATACTGGAGGCGGGATGCAAAAGTTCAGAATTTTTCAATCTTAAAAATAAAATAAAAATTAGATTCCTTTCATGTCCTTTTATTATGAGTGTCTTCCGTGCGATTTAAAGCAGAGATTAACAAATAATGCAACGTGCCTAAAGATGCATACATAATAATAATAATAATAATAATAATAATAATAATAATAATAATAATAATAATAATAATAATATAATCACGATGGCCTTTTCCAATAGTGATTTTTATTGTCGCTTCATAACAAATGGAATATCTGAAAGCATTGGTAAATAAACACAATAAATAATCATTACTACACAGCATACAGTTCCTATCTCGAACTTCAAGACAAGTTAAAAGCTAGCACAAATGAAAAAAAGTTAAAGAATACTTTTAGTATCAACCCACTCAATACTGAAAGCTAAAGCTCTCTTGATTATAAAAGATATCAATCTTGCTGAGGAAGGTATTTTCTCTTACCTTCCTCTGATTTCAGATTGTGCTATCAATCACCGAACAAAGTTTGAATGAATTCTCTTAAAACGGGAAATGCTGAATTTTGGTATGAATTCATATGCTTTCTCTCTCTCTCTCTCTCTCTCTCTCTCTCTCTCTCTCTCTCTCTCTCTCTCTCTCTCTCTCTCTCTCTCAGCTGTAACCAGCAATAACGGAAAAAATAGTACTTGTTCTAAAGAATCTACTTCGCTCATCTCGTAAATTCTTTGATTCGATAAACTATTTAAAATTGACAGTTAAATTATAACGGCCAATCGTTTCTTTTTGTTAAACCTTATCATTAGTCATTGTTGTTACCCCTTATATAGAAAGTAACACCAAATATTCAGATGAAATGCAAGTTTATGGAGTTTCTATTCTTTTGTTAAGCCTCGTACCGCTAGGATTGCAAATTTGCATTGACTATCATTGTCATAAATGCAAAACCGTTTGTTTTATTGCTCAAATTATTGGCGTATAAAAGGAATATAATGTCCTTCTCTCTCATGTCAAGATAGACAGTAAAACCAAGATTGCAAATTCTTGTTCCCATCAGTCACAGCAAATAAAAATATTGATATTAATAATTTCGAAATAGGCTCTAAAAATGTACCCTTTATTTTTGCAAACGTGATGTGTGTCGTAATCTACTCTTTCGAAAATCTTACGTAGGGTAATCTCATTTACATTTACTTAAAGCTATATCAAAAAGCCTTTTCGTGGATAAGCTAGAGATGACTGTAAAAATGGAGGTTGTCTGACTTTTTTTTCATTAAGAGGCTTTGTTTGAAAACTAATACAGACCACGACCAGAACAAATCTGTACTACTGAATGTTTGTGGAGAGCTACCAAGGCGATTTATTTATTAGAAATGAAAATGGGATTAATTAGCTAATTCCCATAGCAAATATGCAGCAGCTATTTGAAAAAAAGACCAGGTTTAATTATTACCGTATAATTTTTATGCATATGAACGGTCTCCATCAACTAAAATTAAATAAAAATTGAATGTGAATCGACATTATTAAAAAAATTAATAATGTTAAAATAATTAAAAGTTAAGAGTACCAGGCAACTACAACCTCTTCGAAGTCTCCTAGATCTGATGATAACACTCAAGTGAACATAATTCTAGGTGCGACCTCTGTATAATGATTATAGTAAATAGACCTTTTGTCATGAAATATCACTTGACCAGTATCGTGGCTTCATAAGCAATTTACCACTGTTGAAAGAGCGAGTCAAGCAAAACAGAGGCAATCAAGAATGAATAAACATAAAATCAGTCAGGGAAAGACAAATACAAAGAGGAAAGGAAAGGGAAGTCAGGCAATACTCCACCACACTGCCAGACCGTGTAACGTTCAGTATGATAAAGGTTTAGCGCCAATATCTGTTCAGAATTTCTGAAGCCTGAGTTATTTACTTTAACGTAAAAGGAATGCCCAATACTTCAAAGTGACAGCACGCTGGAGCAGCGCGGATACAAACAACCAGATACATAGGATTATTATTCTTGTAATGAATTCTTCAACATATATTACTTCTTACAGAAGTAAAGAAAACCAGTCAGAAGAAGAAAAGTTGCATACAGTTGCCTAATGTTTTACAGACTTATTCTAAGAATCCGTGGGAAATCACTTGCTTAGACCCAAGTCTCTCTCTCTCTCTCTCTCTCTCTCTCTCTCTCTCTCTCTCTCTCTCTCTGGTATGTAGTATGCGTAAAGACTAATTACGATCTATTTACCTCTATTCTGAAGTCGTGTACGTGACTATTACAATATAACTGCTTCATAAAAACCTTTCTTTCTCTATTCATACTAGTGCACTCTCACACAGACACAACGCAAACACACACATACACATACACACACACACAAATATATATATATATATATATATATATATATATATATATATATATATATATATATATATATATATATATATATATATATATATATATTCACTATTAACTAGATTTCCAAATTAGGGGTCCAGTACAGACAAAAATGATCAAATAAAAAGAAGACAACAGTCGCAACCATATTCAAAACTTCAACTGTCAGAGGATTAAGGATTAATCCTCAGTACAGAAAGTTTACGGAATATGTATCTGCACAGGAGGTTCACGACCTTTCCTCTCCTTACACATGCAAATACACATATACTGTACACAGAGCCACAGACACACACACACATACACTTCTAACTTTACTAAAGTCCCTAAGCCACAGTTACTTATAATCTAAAATTCATACCATACCTTTTTCATACCTATAAATTTCACTCCTATTCAGTTCTGCCAATCTTTTACCATT
>NC_089768.1:9037500-9040000 GCF_040412425.1 Macrobrachium rosenbergii | reverse complement strand
GTAAATATTAATTTTAACAATTTTGATATCTTGTTTATTTCAGTATCAGGAACACAAAACGGAACTGCTTTATAGCAACACCACAGACAAAGATTTCACTATGTCTGGTCGTGCTGAAAGATAATATCTCCGGACTGACAAATCACGTGACGAAATCGATAAACCTCCCTCTCCCCATGGCATCAGGAAAGGTCAGCGCTCTTGAGAGAAGCGCTTTTTCATCACCTCGATCTCCCTATAATGGGACGCCACTTAAGAAGTCCTCGGTATGGAAATGGGTTTCTCCAACTCTCCTGAAGCATTTGGTTCCCGTCAAGGCGATGGCACTTTTCCCCGTCACTCCTCTCCTCTGTCCCTCTCCCCTGTCCCTCACAAGGAGGAAAGGCTGACGAAACGACTTCCCTCAGATGCGCTTCGTCACCTGCTTCTTAAGTGTTCACTTTCACCGGAGGCGAATCTAATGGCCCAAAAGCTCTCTCGTCAGTGCAATCATGGATGCCTGGGCGACCCTTTCGGGATTTCAATTCAGTCGACGACGGGATTCCTGTGTAGGGCAAATGACGCCTTCAGATTCCAGGTTGCGAATGCCACATTCTCTCAGACTCTCCTTCTCCTTCTCCTTCTGTTGAGTTAACGTTCACACCCAGCAAGTGACCAAAACACACTGACACATAATCAAACATTTAAGTGCAAGATTTTTTTAAATAAATATTTTCATTTTCACTTCACAACAAGTAAAAAATACGCCGAAGTTTCTTCCGCGAAATCGAGTTTTCTGTGCAGCGTATAGTCAAGGCCACCGAAAATAGATCTATCTTTCGTTGGTCTCGGCCTAATGCTGTATAAGCCGTGACCCATGAAACTTTAGCCACGACGCGGTAGTGGCCTATCCTATATCGTTGCCAGAAGCACGATTATGGCTAACTTTAACCTTAAGTCAAATAAAAACTGCTAAGGCTAGAGGGCTGCAATTTGGTATGTTTGATGATTGGAGGGTGGATGTTCAACATACCAATTTGCAGCCCTCTAGCCTTAGTAGTTTTAAGGTTTGAGGGTGGACAGAAAAAGTGCGGACAAAAAAAAAGTGCGGACAGAATAAAGTGCGGACAAAAAAGTGCGGACTGAATAAAGTGCGGACAAAAAAAGTGCGGACAGAATAAAGTGCGGACAAAAAAGTGCGGACAGAATAAAGTGCGGACAAAAAAAAGTGCGGACAGACAAAGCTGGCACGATAGTTTTTTTTTTACAGAAAACTAAAAACTAAGAGGAAAATCAGAAATGAACTGTATAATAGCCCAAGACTTTTCTGTCAAAAGGTTTCTAATTTTTATAACGAAGCCATTTTAGGCTGATGAAAAAGCGACCTGCATTTCGCATTTACGCTTAATTCTCCCGACGAGGTACAACTGCCGATTGGAAAGCAAAACAATATTAATGCTTAGTTCCTTGAAGAACAGCTCCATTCACCTATACAACGCTTTTATGAAATATAAACAGTGAGATCTGTAATAATCCCTAAACGTAAGAAAAGTCAGTAAAAGAACAAATGCTAATAAGTTGGACAAAATAGATCTCTTATTATTCCTTATGAGCGTGTTTATATACATGTGCGAGTTTGAGATTCATTTTCACTGAAAATAGGTAAAGGAGGAATTTAAGAAGAGTGAAACACGCTCATAAAGAAAATAAGAGATCCCCTTTTTTTTCAGCTTATTAGCACTTGTTATACGTATATAAGCATTAAGCTACAAACGTCCTTCAATATCCAATTCGCTCTACCTCGGAAACAATATATTTTCATATATGTTACCCGAAGGGGAATTTTTTTAGTTGATGGCAGTGTGATTTAATGCGCGTCACTGTAGTCTTGAGTTCTTGTCTTCAGTGGTTCGAGCCCACGAAGCAACGAACTTATTATCAGCTAAAAGAATTCCCCTTCGGATAACATATATGAAAATATATTATTTCCGAGGTGGATCGAATTGATATTAAAGGACGTTTGTAGCTTAATGCTTGTATATGAATCACGGTGATGTGATAAAATTCATTCACATATATATATATATATATATATATATATATATATATATATATATATATATATATATATATATATATATATACATATACATATATATATATATATATATATATATATATATATATATATATATATATATATATATATATATATATATATATATACTGTATATATATATAATATAATATAATATATATATATATATATATATATATATATATATATATATATATATATATTCGATTTTACATTACATGTTAATAGCATGCGACATATGCTACTTTAGGCAGCACTTCTCATATTTCCTGTGCATCTTATCTTTGAAATTGAAGCTTTGAATGAAGAGACACAAATGCTGCTATGCTGCTCTGTTTAATTTTAAGGCGACAGCCGCTCCAGCCATTAAATTGAAGCTATCATTAGGACTTACGCTGAATATACAACAGAACTACACTCCAT
>NC_089768.1:9022500-9035000 GCF_040412425.1 Macrobrachium rosenbergii | reverse complement strand
AGTATCAAAACAGTTCCCAAGATTTGCGGTCAAGCTATTGGCTTTAGTAAAAAGATTAATAGGGACTTAGATTGCAAAGGCATTCCTCCTAACAATAAAGTTCGTAGTTGACAGCATATATAAGCCAGGCCATTTTTAGATGAAAGGTCTGGGTAGACAGATAAAGAATTCTACATAGCACTTTCCTTACAACTCTTCTAACATCTTTTATGTTAAGCGAATCTTACTCTTGCAGTAAAAATTTGGAATATTACCATCTTTGCCTCTTTTCGTATATATAAATATATATATATATATATATATATATATATATATATATATATATATAAATATATATATATATATATATATATATATATATATATATAAATATATATATATTATATATATATATATACAGTATGTGTGTGTAAATATATATATAGATATATATTTATATATATATATATATATATATATATATATATATATATATATACACAGTATATATATATATATATATATATATATATATATATATATATATATATATATATATAATTATTTACATGTCCTTTTCAGTCTCAGCCTGAAACTGCACATGAAAGAATAATTGCACATAACTCACAATCTGCATGTTACACTGACATGAATCATGATAGGTCAATGCAACTTTACCTAAAAAAAAATTGTGTTGATAAGAGAATAAAGACTGATGAAGAACGTCAGGCGTCGATGTTATGTTAAAATATGATACCATACGGGAAATGACTTCAGTTCCATAAGTAGATGAGATAATGATGAAATTGGAGATGGACAGAATAGGTTCCTTGCACAACCCCAAGGAGAAAAAGCATAGTGCGTGGTATGTCAACAGGGCGTCTGAGGGCGCCAGGTTTGGAAGATCCAGACCTTCTGTACTCAGAACCTTGAGAAGGGAGGATGGAGATGAGTGGAGATTTGTGGAAGATAAAACGCAGGAAAGACATGAGTGGTGGAATTTCACAGAGGCTCCGTGCGTCACTCAGCACTGGAGGCGATGATGATGTTGCTGTACATGCGTGAGAATTTTATATTTTTAGTTTTCTGTAAAAGAAAACTATTGCGCCGGCTTTGTCTGTTCGTCCGCACTTTTTTCTGCCCGCACTTTTTCTGTCCACCCTCAGATCTTAAAAACTACTGAGGCTAGAGGGCTGCAAACTGGTACGTTGATCATCCAACCTCCAACCATCAAACACACCAAATTGCAGCCCTCTAGCCTCAGTAGTTTTTATTTTATTTTATTTAAGGTTAAAGTTAACCATAATCTTGCGTCTGGCAATGATATAAACCAGGCCACCACCGGACCGTGGTTAAAGTTTCACGGGCCGCGGCTCATAGAGCATTATACCGAGACAACCGAAAGATAGAGCTATTTTCGGTGGCCATGATTATACGGTGTACAGAAAACTTGATTGCGCCGAAGAGACTTCAGCGCATTTTTTACTTGTTATATATTTAGTAGACCATAAATGTCACTCCATATTGAATTCACTTTACCTTGGAAGAGAGTTAAACCTAAGGGAAATTATAACTGGTAAGTGCATCATCTGCCCCTGCTTGGTTTCGAACTTGTGCCTTTCAGTTTGGATGCAGAGACTGACAGTCGACTTATCCACTGGGCTATTGTTTTTTGGGGGCAGATACTCTTAGCAGTAATTATTTCCCTTTGATGTGAATATTCACAAGGGAAAGTGAATTTGATATTAGGTGATATTTGAGAGCTGATATATATATATATATATATATATATATATATATATATATATATATATATATATATATATATATATGTATGTATATGTATGCATGTATATATAACGTATATATAAATCTATATATATATATATATATATATATATATATATATATATATATATATATATATATATATATATATATATATATTTAATCAGCACAACATGGATAACCTCAAAGAACAGACGTGGCCACCTTAACCTTTCAACTGCTGAATTAAAGACGAATCCGTTTTTCAGACACTCCCACGATATCACCTCCTTCATACAGCCTTGCACACCCCCCTCATGCACTCTGAAAAACTGGCACGGAAATTGCACTCAGATCTAAGCGTCCTAGACGCTGGGACACTCCAACGTAACTGTTACTCCATCTAAGCAATTCACTCCTTTTAGGTCTTCCTCTTCATTTCCTTGTAATATTTCAAAAATTTATGGTTTTTCGATTGCTGATTCTCTTTGACCTTTCCACATGTTCGAACCTCATTGAAAATCGCTGGACCACAATTTCACCTATAATGACCTCCTAACCATATCTTTGCGGTGTCTCTAAATTTCTAGTTCTTTCAATCCTTCTTACTCCACATATACTTTGCGGAATGATTCCCCTTAGCAGATTCAACGTTTTTATTGTATATGCCTCAAACAACCATGAAGAACTGCGATCTTAACAATCGCTTCTTATCCTCCAACCTGTGCTTCCTTAAAAGCTCATCTTTTTTTTTTTTTTTTAAACATTTGGCACACCTTTCACTAACCCCGTTGCCTCGTTATTCTAAAGGAAAAAATTGCAATTCAAGAGAGACTATCAAACAGATATGTGCAAACAGGAGAATAATGTTTTCTCAGTAGCTGCAGCGGTGATATGAACCACAGCGGCATCTATTTTCAAAGCAGGATATTTGAATGCCGATGATAATAATATCTGCATGGGGCTAATGGACCATTAGGCTATTACAAGGTGTCTCCCTGCAAGCACTTGATACGACGTAAAAACGCGGGCTTGAAGCACGTTTAAGACTATGTAATTCTACTAAAAATAGACTCTTTTGCAATCTAACCACTAAAATGGAATTGAGTAAATCAATTACATTATTTATAAGAGAGTTAAGTGACGTATACGTGTGAGACAATAAATTGGAAAGGGGCGAAGACAAATTAAAAGCTAACATAATCCGACAGCCATTTGTGACACATTAGTGCCTGTCGACCACAGAACTGTTCTTCGGTTTAGGAAGACATCTGAAGTGAAAGTAGACTTTTTAAACTCTTGCGAATCGAATGAGGATACAAATGTTGCTCTAACCGTGTGTGTTCATGCTTATAATTGACAATCTCTCTCTCTCTCTCTCTCTCTCTCTCTCTCTCTCTCTCTCTCTCTCTCTCTCTCTCTCTCTCTCTGCTGTAGATTAAATTAGACTTAACATAGAACGGAGTGATATTCAGTAAGATGTACCATTTCATGTAAAAATCTAAAATTTCATGTGAATATCATTTATGATCGAACTGTAATCCTCAAAGGCAATAATACCGAGCATTGCTGCTCAATTTCAATCCCTCTTTGAAAGCTTTCACTCAGAAGCAAAGGAGAAAAATAAACAGCGGAGAGAATTCGACAGTCGAGGTGCAAAGTTCTATGGCCTACATTTACAACTTCGACCTCGGTTTTTAGATGAGATATTCTCTTGCACTGTATCCCCCAGTGTCGTCATTTTTTTTTGGAAACTGTAATAAAAAGCTTTCAGACAGGAAACGTTAGTTATTTTAACTAAACTCGATTAATAGACAGGAAACGTTAGTTATTTTAACTAAACTCGATTAATATCTGAGACTTTATAAAGTATCGCGCTGTGGAGGTTTTTACTTCATACTGAAAACCAGAGAAATTATCATACTAGAAGTATAGAATTTGCTCTCCAATCATCAGTCTGAACATTTTGCAGACAGTGTAAAAACAAGTAGAAAATGCGGTTTACTTCATACTGAAAACCAGAGAAGTTATCATACTAGAAGTATAGAATTTGCTCTCCTATCATCAATCTGAACATTTCGCAGACAATGTAAAATCAAGTAAAAAATGCGCCGAAGTTTCTTCGGCGCAATCGAGTTTTCTGTACAGCCGCTACAGCGTATAATCAAGGCCACCGAAAATAGATCTATCTTTCGGTGGTCTCGGTATAATGCTGTATGAGCCTCGGCCCATGAAACTTTAACCACGGCCCAGTGGTGGTCTATCCTATATCACTACCAAAAGCACGATTATAACTAACTTTAACATTAAATAAAATTTTTTAAAAAACTACTAAGGCTAGAGGGCTGCAATTTGCTATGTTTGATGTTTGGAGGTTGGATGATCAACATACCAATTTGCAGCCCTCTAGCCTCAGTAGTTTTTAAGATCTGAGGGCGGACGGAAAGACAAAGCCGGCACAATAGTTTTCTCTTACAGAAAACTAACTAGCAGAAAGTCTATGAACGTCTCTTCCGATCCTCTGTGGCAAGATATCTCTTTTTGTGGTCATCATGATATAAATTATTTATAAGTGTTCCAGATAATGTCACATTTTCATATCCAAACTTCATCTTGCACAAGGAGTTACACGAAAGCCTTGGCCATTTTCAACTTTTTTGTCACTCGACCTCTGGTGGTCTAGAAAGCAAGAATAATGCATTTCATTTGTTTTGCCCTACTTTTCCGCTTGACTACTCCTCCCAACATACCGTCTGTCAATTTTCCTTAATGATGAATCATTTGGACAAGAATTTCTGATTGATTAGGTCATCAGCTTTCGCTGAAAGGAAGCAGTGTGACCAAAAGTCCACCGGTAACATTGGAAAAGAATGCAAGCAAAAACATGCAAAAAGATGATGCCATTGCTTCTCTCTGATGGACAAAATGATCAGAAAGATAGGGCTCTCTTTATTTTCTTTATAACTCTCTGAATCCTCTGTTTTTAACATTTCCCTTGAATTCATCTTTTTTTTTTTTAGTAAAATGAGAAAACATGACTTCAATACGGACAGGAATGTTTCTTGAAACGTTTTGCCTTGATGTCATTATTTTCTAGTTAAAAACAAGTAAAAGATGCGCCGAAGAAACTTCGTTAGTTATTTTAACTAAACTCGACTAATATCTGAGGCTTTATAAAGTATCGCGTTGTGGAGGTTTTTACTTCATACTGAAAACCACGGAAGTTGTCATATTAGAAGTATAGAATTTGCTCTCCCATTATCAATCTGAACATTTTGCAGGCAATGTAAAATCAAGTAAAAAATGCGCCGAAGTTTCTTCGGCGCAATCGAGTTTTCTGTACAGCTGCTACAGCGTATAATCAAGGCCACCGAAAACAGATCTATCTTTCGGTGGTCTCGGTATAATGCTGTATGAGCCGCGGCCCACAAAACTTTAACAACGGGCAGGAGCACTACTATGACTAAGTTTAACCTGAAATGAAATAAAAACTACCGAGACTAGAGGGCTGCAATTTGGTATGTCTGATTATTGGAGGGTGGATGATCAACATACCAATTTGCAGCCCTCTAGCCTCAGTAGCTTTTAAGATATGAGGGCGGACAGAAAAAAGTGCGGACGGACAGACAAACCCGGCACAATAGTTTTCTTTTCAGAAAACTAAAAATGAGAAAATGAGATAGATGGACAGAAAAACAGACAGTTGTACGAGGGAGAGAATACTTCCGAAAAACCACTGCATTCATTTACAATCTTGAGAGTCTGTTATTGGGTATCCTTGTCTCTGTCAATGATAGAAACCTCACTTCCCTTCCTGCAGCTATGCCCATCATGCATGTCTGACCTACAGAAGATATTATCTGGCATTCGCGGTATCCACTTGACCGGACGCACTTCCATGCGATGTGCTGACAGCCAGCAGTCTCCAATCTATCATACTTAGGTCCTTTTTTTACAGCTAAATTCCATTAGAGGACCACCAATGGCGGCTTCCTGGGAGGTCACCTTCAACTCTCCTAACACTCCAAAAAGCCAGTCGTATAAATAATTAAATGCGCGTCTCGTATCTCGATCGTCCATTCGGCCTCTAATGGACCGAGAAAATCATTCATCAGATCTTGGTTGATCGGTAAACGGATGGTCATTTCTGTGATTCTTTCTTCGGTTCTTTCTGTGTGTTTGCATCTGTTATTCTGGCATATGAGCATTCTGCAAGATAAAAGAAACCTGAAGAGTTGTGAAGCCACCGATTAAGCATTCTGCACAATAATAGAAACATGAAGAATTACGAGGCCACCGATAACCATCACTCTTCAACGGTATGAAGCGGTTTTTCTATGAGGCAAGATATCAAGAGGACAACAGGAGCCTAAGTAGATATTTTCGGAAGGTCAAATTTTTCCTCTAGAACTAAGAAAAAAGTTATCTATGACGTTTCTTTTTCCATCATTTGTGTATCATTTCAAAATCTACTTCAAGAGTTCTTCGGGATCGAGAGAACTCCGTGAAATATGCACAGGACTAATTAGTTTTTTGTTGGAAAGCTCATACCCCAGTGAGGCTGAAAGAATAATTAAAGAACGATATGGTAACATGAACACTTGGCTGAATAAATGCAAAAGTAACCAACACTTGATGCAATGCCAAAAATAAAGATAAGATAAGATAAAGGAGAGAGAGAGAGAGAGAGAGAGAGAGAGAGAGAGATTAAGCTAGTACTATTATTGTTTTCAAAATGAAAAGTAACAAGGATAGCTGTGACCTTTGACATTTAGCGTTAAAGCAACAACATTCAGATACCGAAGGCAGTTTACATCATTGAGGCAACAATTAGAAAGGAAAACAAAACCAACAGTAGCATTTATGCCAAGGCTAATCTTTTCAATTTCCTTTCCTCTCTCTCATCGGCGGCAGATCAATAAACAACAGGAAACTGACAATAGTAGAACTGCGAAGTGGAAAGGCATCTTAGAACGCATCCGAAATGACCAGAAACCCATGTCATTAGACATTCTCCTTATTTTGGTGTTACGGTCGGTGGTGTTATCCTTTTATTCTCTTCATTCTTTTTCTTCTCCTTCTTCTTCTTCTTCTTCTTCTTCTTTCGACCTTATTAATCCTGCTGTATGACAGGGTCGGCCGCTCGAGTCAACTTTCTCCATCTATTTCTATTCCTTGCATCTTCCTCCCCCCATCCCACCTCACCCATATCCCTCCTCACCACATCCATTCATCTGATCCTAAGACGCCCCACACTCCTCCTCCCCATCACTGGCATGTTCTTAGCTCTCTTGATTGGTTCCACCTCCTCTCTTCTTATTAAATGGCCATAGTATCTCAGACGAGCTTCCCTAGCCGTCTCCTTTACATTACATATGCCACACATTCTTCTTAAATCTTGACTCTCCCTCCTTTCCAGTAGTGATATTCCAGCAATCCATCTCACCCTCCTCATCTCGGTTCTTTCCAACAGTCCCTCCTCTTTCCTCTTCAGTGCCCAAGTTTTTCTTCGTAGTCTTTCCGTAATAATCCTTTTACTTGAGTGTTTCTTGATTCGGTCACCCATTCTGAGTAGGGACACATAACTGTAAAAAAGACTTCTATGTCTCCACAAAAGTAAATGCTTTTGGTATTCATTTATTTCTCCTACCTCAACTGAAAAGCAATTATCATACACATGTAACATATTTCATACGCACATAAAGACTTATCATAAAGGACGAAAATCGTCAATAATCGATCGCTTAGATATGTTAAGTTCATAGTTTTTAGCATTTTTGTAATACTGGTTTCCAGAACAGCGAGAATAAATTCAGAAGTACAATTTCAACCCGAAATTCAAAGATATCTAACGTTCAGTACGGCAATGTACATCGAAAGCTTTTCAAGAACTGAGCAGAAGAATAAGCTCAAAATTCATGAAAATTTATAAAATATTCGATACAAATAGTAAGTTCATAGCTTTGAAATTCTAAAAAATACAAAAAAGTCCATCGAACTTTTTTTGCACGTCACGATAAACAGTGACGAGAGTATCTTCTGACAAATAGACATGTCGTGGCAACACTGACTGCAGTTACCTATGTACCACCGAGTCATTTTCGGATCCGGGTACACAATTAAGTTCTTGTATCTGTCGCTGTATTTTATCTATACAACGAACTAACGCTTGTGTCAATACGGCCCTCGCCGGGCAACCCCTCTCTGTATGCGAGCAAGCAATAGCGAAATTAGCAACCTGCATAGACATTGCTTGCTTAGGCTACGTCGAAGTACTTCCAAACACGAGATTTTATAGGTTTGGCTCAGCAGTGCGCCTGCGCCATTAGCGCATGCTGGTTTTAATGTCCTGCTCAGCAGCTGCCTTGAATCACGGTATCGTTGCAATTGGATGTACTTGAGGCCACTGGAGAGAGAGAGAGAGAGAGAATCAATTTCACTATTTCACTGACAGCATTTGTATTATTTTCATCAACTGCTGTTTGAATTAAGGGTATGCGACATATTTCTCAAGTGTAACATGTTTAAATCCTATATTTACGAATTATATCATCCAACGAAAAAATAAACGAATAGGCGAGATGAATGAAGTCATCTGTGTGCTCATTTGCCTCCAGAGAGTCATGCCCACTTGGAAAATGAGGTGGAAAGTTCGTTCTCGGAGTAACCTCCGTCCATTATCACGGCTGTCGTGCCGTGCCCTTAAAGTGGTAAGTGAACCATTCTCAGGCAATCTCAGGCCATCGGCGCCCTCTCTCAGCATTGGATAATCAGGGGAAAGGTGTGACCTCCCATCCATCGTCGTTAACGAAAAGGGGCGCGGGGGAGGGGGTGGGAGTGTGAGGGCGTGCAGCCACCCTTCCAGAACCGAAGGCCTTCAAAGGGCGGGGAGGGGGTGAGAGTGACCTTCGAGAGCAGGAAATCACATTCTGTGATCACAAGCGTTTTATGAAGTGTTCATCAGCACCTGAGCCGTGAAGGAAATTTCAGCTCCAACTCGTGTAATTGGGCAACCATCTGTTTTGACGAAGCTACATTTGGATGTTATATAAGCATTTATTCGGTGTTCACACATTCACAAGCTTGTGACACGCACGGAATTTAAATATCTCAGATAAAGGTTTGTCAAAGCCCATACATCCCCTGTTGGTCGGCTGGTTTGTGCTAATGAAGGTCGGGCAGGTGTAAGTTATATGAGGACGCCTATTGAGAAAGGAGAAAATATATTCCCGTAAGGCACTCTCAACAATGATATTGCCATCCCATGCCTCATTCAGGTTTATATATATATATATATATATATATATATATATATATATATATATATATATATATATATATATATATATATATATATATACTGTATATATATATATATATATATATATATATATATATATATATATACTGTATATGTATACACCATATATATATGGTGAAAATGAATATATATATATATATATATATATATATATATATATATATATATATATATATATATATAATGGAGTTCCTTTTTCATATTATGACCATCAATTAGCAATAGCAGATAAAAAAAATATCAATATTGGTAATTCTTTGTAAATTAATACCTCCCACAGAATCTTTTCTGGTTTTACAAAAGGACAAACAAGAAAGTTGTCTTGTGCACAAGGCAATTTCCAATTGGGCTTGAACAATACACCAGAAGATAGACAGCTTTCTGCGCAAAGTTCACCCAACACACAAACAGCAAACGTGCGTGCGAACACAAACATGATACAAACGAGTGTGATAGCACAAACGCCTATTTCCGATCCCCCTTCACCTCTGCACCTAACCGTTAGCCCGCGAGGAAACGAAACTACAATGATTAGGCCCCCTTTTATCACGTAACGTACCCACAATTGCCGAGATGCTGGGTTCCTGGTTCCTATGGTCTATGATTTGGTCAAATAAAACACGAAAGTTTAAAAATAACAGCGTTTAAAGGGAAGGGGGCGTTGTTTTCAGTTTCACGGTAATTGCAGCATAATGGAAAATGATAAACTAAAACTTTTTGGCTGTTGGTACCACCTCTATATCGTTATATTTAACGAGAGGTTTCCTTTCGCGATTTAAAATGGGGAAACCAATAAAGAACTTTTTTGTCTCTAAAATTCGTTTTTTTAGTTTTCTGTAAAAGAAAACTATTGGGCCGACTTTGTCTGTCCGTCCGCACTTTTTCTGTCCGCCCTCAGATCTTAAAAACTGGGCTAGAGGGCTGCAAATTGGTATGTTGATCATCCACCCTCCAATCATCAAACATACCAAATCGCGGCCCTCTAGCCTCAATTGTTTTTATTTTATTTAAGGTTAAAGTTAGCCATAATCGTGCTTATAGCAACGATTTAGGATAGGCCACCACTGGACCGAGGTTAAAGTTTCATGAGCCACGGCTCATACAACATTATACCGAAAACACCGAAAGATAGATCTATTTTCGGTGGCCTTGATTATACGTTGTAGCGGCTGAACAGAAAACTCGATTGCGCCCAAGAAACTTCTGCGCATCTTTTACTTGTTATGTATGCCACTGAAACAATGCCTAATCACTAGGATACCAAAACCGAGGGAATTAATTTCAAGAGAAAACAAGAAACAAGCAGACGAATTATGGCATTTACACAAGTTGTTACAAGCTTTCTATACGAGGAACAGTAAGTAGTATTGACAAAAATTACTATGCGCCCGTTTGATTTAGACCGAAAGAATTTCACAGGATAAAAGTCATTTTAACTTATTTCATAATGTGCCACCAATAAAGCTTCTCGATATTGTTACAGTCATACTTATTATCAAGCCGGTATACGAATTTTTGTTGTTGTTCAATCTTGTTTTTTTTTCCTCTCACTCTTTCTTTATCTGATGTACAGGTGTGTTATGCAAATTATGAGGATCTACAAAGCCTGGCCTTCATGCTTATGAAATAAAATGGAGCAAAAGCAGAACTGAACACAAAACATCCTTAAAAGTATTCACTAACGAACTGACTGAGGAAGACATATTTTCATCTAGACGAAATTTTCTATCATTCATTTGCTATCTTTCCTTTCCTTAAAATTATTATATAACTGACAGATTTGTAACACTCGGTTATAATATCATATTGATTAGGCATTATTCAGTGACATAAGTAAAAGATGCGCCGAAGTTTCTTCGGCGCAATCGACTTTTCTGTTCAGCCGCTACAGCGTATAATCAAGGCCACCGAAAAGATCTATCTTTCGGTGCTTTCCGTATAATGTTGTATGAGCCGTGACCCATGAAACTTTAACCACGGGTCGGTGTTGGCCTATCATAGATTGTGCAGGCATAACTGTGCAGGTATGACAGCTTCAGTGGCGGCCCCTAGTTTCTGTTAAAGGGAGACACCATCAGACCACAAGCAAAGACTTTTCTGATTCACCTTTCATAATAATAACAGAATAAATGAACCGAAGGAACAGAATAGCTTAAATTAGAGGCTAATGACGCTTTATCTAAATAATCAAGGAACTGTAGATTCGGTTCAATGCTATCCTTACTTAAAGATAAATCATTCCTTCACCCAAAGTAGAAGTAAATGTTGCATGATCTTATATGAAAGGCTGTCGTCACACTTCCGAAAGTAAACCGCAGAAATTCCTTTTGCGCGGCGCTTCAAATGCCTCACTTATCTTGAGATAAGCGTCATATATCTGCTTTCAAATGGTGATAACTCACTTTTAATAAGTTTTATTAAGATGGTACAAAATACGCACATTACGTTCGCCTCAAGGATTATAAAAACAGATTATGCAATAGATAAGAAAAATATATACAAATGAGATTAGCAACGCATATAGAATACGAGAATGAGGTAAACATGAAAAATACAAGAAATTTTACGAATGCCTAAACAGATGATCATATAAGTGAGGAAATCAACAAGCAAACAGAGAACATTCCAAATACAGCATCTCCCAACATCCTAGGAATAAGTCAATGCAAACGCCAAGAGTTTTATTCAGAAGTGAATATGAGGCCCAAGCCTCTTCGTCTTCCTGCTGCCACTTTCCCCAAAAAGAGTCGTCTTACCACTTTCTCGGGGCAAAGACAACTTCTGTGCACAAAAAGACAACTTTTGGGTGGCAGACAGCA
Source organism: Macrobrachium rosenbergii (assembly GCF_040412425.1). NCBI lineage: Eukaryota > Metazoa > Arthropoda > Malacostraca > Decapoda > Palaemonidae > Macrobrachium > Macrobrachium rosenbergii. The sequence goes on along the minus strand of NC_089768.1, from coordinate 9,023,114 downwards.
GCGACGGTAGATCTGACGTAAGCTATCACGAACCATCAGTGAAGGGGAACCGAATCAGCCGTTTTGGTTTCACTTTTCTGTACTTTTTTTTTTTCAGAATTTAGTATTGCATAGAAGAAATCAAAGAAGAAGCCGTAAAATTTAAATGAAAGTTCCTAAAATGTAAATCATACTAAAATGTGAGTGTTTAAAATATGAGCAAGATTCTTGCCCAAACGCTTCTGGACTTCAAGTGAAAAAAATGTCGTTCCTCACTCAGTACTTCTACTTATGTTCTCTTATCATCTAAAATATGGCCTTTCTTCTAAAAAGAGGCCTCATGAAAGTGGATATAGCATCTATTTTTTTCTTCTTCTTCTTCTTTTCTGCGCAGTCGTATCCAACAAACCTGTAGGTCACCAAGACACGAATTCTTATAAATTGCTGATATGAACTGCATGACTGTCAGAGGGAACATATTTTCCGATTTTTATTATAAAACCCAAAACTTTAACTATTACGCATTTCCTCTCATTTTTGTTCATTGCTTTGCTTCCATTTCTCTTGTTTGGAATTTCTAAATTTCTTGAAAACAGAAACTGAAAATTGTCAGACAAGACCAAAAGGAGGCTGAT
>NC_089768.1:9012500-9017500 GCF_040412425.1 Macrobrachium rosenbergii | reverse complement strand
TCATAAGACTCGGACACTCGCCGAGGCTTAGTCTAGACAGACGGTGATGCCGTAATTATTTAATGAATCGTGCACTAAATTAAGGCTCACTCTTATTCTTCAAAGTGGTTCAATGACCGCAGGTTATTTAGTGGAATGTGATTTTTCCTAGTGAAGATGCTGCGACTACAGACATATACAATTGTATTTCCGCATACGTTAGAGAGAATGTTCTTCAGAGCAATCAAACTGGACGCGAGAGAGCAGTGTTGCCGTGGTGCTGGTAAGAGAAGTGTATAGGTGCCCGGAGAAGAATGGCATGCGATGTGGCATAACTTGCATGCACACCATGAGCAGTCATGCATTAATGGAGCATAATAGTAACGACAGTCAACGAATACATTTATATGTACCGAATCATACAAGCGCAAACTCACACTAATATAACAAATTTTATTGTTACCGTTTCTCGAGAAACAACGTCATATTTGAGCTCATTTTTTCAGTCTTCTTTACTAATTATGTCTCTAAATCCATCTGCTTTTTTTTATATTTACAGCATCTGGACACAGACCGTACTTAGTTTGCAAAATTCTCATTTAAAATGTTTTCTCTGGTCTCCAGTAGACAACGAATTCTACAAACTTGAAAAACTTGTAAACTTTAAGTTTCACAAACAGCCGCAGAGAGCTAATTGTCTCTTTAGGAAACGGCGACGTATTGTGTGTACATTACATCTTAGTTCTGCTAAAAACATCATAAAAAATTATTTTTTTTCGTGTGGGGGGGGTAAGATAACTGTCATTAGTGATGGTTTATTTGGGCAATGACTCAACTGCCTGACACCTCGCTGTGAGATACTCCATGAATTACATGAGATTTCTTCGTTTTCTTCATATTTAAAAGTCTAATGTTAGTTATCATTACCCCACTTAAACTTGAAGAGAGAGAGAGAGAGAGAGAGAGAGAGAGAGAGAGAGAGAGAGAGAGAGAGAGTTTTCATTCCGAGTGAAAATTAAAATGCCAAAAATACTGGCCTTTACATTTTCATTACCGCCCACTCCGTTAAATGAATTTACACTTTGCATGCAAGCACAGGTGTGCCGCGCTGGTTCCTCGCGTTTGAGGAGAGAATCCTTTCTAATGCCTGAGGGAAGGGAAAAACAAGCTGCATATTAATAGAACGGTTTCTCTCGGTCCCTCTCCTCCCCCCCCCCCTCAACCTATCTCCTCGAGGGTTTAGTAGTTTGTTTTGTTTAGATTGACTTTTATTCCACTCCGGTTTAGAATGATTTCATCTGTAATTTATTATTATTATTATTATTATTATTATTATTATTATTATTATTATTATTACAGGTTTTGTTAAACAAAATGGCAGTTTCAACAGCATTTATTTTATATACTAAACTATATAGTAAACTATATAAAATAAATGCTGTTGAAACTACCATTTTGTTTAACAAAACCTATATTAAAGAAGGTCTTTTCCCTATTATTATTATTATTATTATTATTATTATTATTATTATTATTATTATTATTATTATTATTATTATTATTATTCAGAAGATAAACCCTATTCATATAGAAGAATCCCGCCATGGGGGCCATTGACTTGAAATTCAAGCTTCCAAAGAATATTAAGGTGTTCATTAGGAAGAAGTGAGAGGGGGTAAACGGGAAGTACATAATTCTCTCTTCTTAGCAACAGAGGAATTCTCATTCATATCTGTATCTGCATATCTACTTTTTTTTTTTTAATTCGAAAGGTTGGGATGTTCACAAAGGTCAAAACTAGTTGGAGCAGAATAAAAGATTTAGGGAAAGATTCGGGCACAGAGGAAAAAAAGTGGTCGATTTTATAACACTTGTTTTGGGGGTGTTGATGGTAGGGGGGCGGATACAACCTTCCCCCTCTAAACAGCAAGGAACGAAAGGATTCAGAAAAACGAAAGTGTCTGCAGCAAACAGTCAAGGATCAAACGATGCAATGACTGATGAGCTCACACTTCCCGCAAAATTTTGGAATTCTCTGCCTGCTTTATTCTTTATAACCTTTCTTTTTTAAGGGAACCCAGAGGTCCTGTGCTTGTCTTGATTTAGCGTCAGGCCTCTTTCTCTTCTTTTTTCCAGTGTCTTTCAAGGGCTTGGACTTGAAAAGGGTCATTAGGCTGCCCGTCCCATTGGCCTTACTTTCTAAAACACACACACACACACACACACACACACACACGTACGTCACGAAAGCAATAACTGAAGCAGCATAAACAGAAGTAGCAGAGAGCAACCTCAGGACGGAACTGAAGTGATTCCGAGGTGAAGGTAAAGATTTCGCTCTTGACTGTCGTGATGGATAATCAGATGCAAAGAATGATTAATAACCAGTGGTTAAAGAGGTGCTTAGGGAAGCTCGAGTGAAAACTAAGGTGCTTAGGGAAGCTCGAGTGAAAACTATATTTCAAACCTGCAACCTGTGAGCCTTCCCAGCTAGGGAGCCGGTCCACTGCCTTGTGGAGAAAAAAAATATATCTCAGTTTAACCAGACCACTGAACTGATTAACAGCTCTCCTAGAGAGGGCTGGCCCGAAGGATTAGATTTATTTTACGTGGCTAAGAACCAATTGGTTACCTAGCAACGGGACCTACAGCTTATTGTGGAATCCCAACCACATTATGACGAGAAATGAATTTCTATCACCAGAAATAAATTCCACTTATTCTTCATTGGGCGGTCGGAGATTCGAACTCGCGGCCAGCAGAGTGCTAGCTCAGAACGGAACCCACTCTCCCAACGAGGAACTGCCTTGTGGAGAAAGGCTTAGGGATCTTTCCAAGGAAAATATGGTGCAGTTGCGGCCTTGTTAGTCAGGAGCACTGATGCAATTCCCTACTCGCCCTGATACGTCAAGCCGCTGAAGGAAGTGGTTTCACCTGAAGAGGAACTCAGTGCCCATGGAAACCATCGTAGTTCCTCGTTGGGCGAGGGATTTATTTCTGGTGATAGAAATTCATTTCTCGCTATAATGTGGTTCGGATTCCACAATAAGCTGTAGATCCCGTTGCTAGGTAACCAATTGGTTCCTAGCCACGTAAAATAAGTCTAATCCTTCGGGCCAGCCCTCTCTAGGAGAGCTGTTAATCAGCTCAGTGGTCTGGTTAAACTAAGGTATACTTAACTTTTCATGGAAACCACCGATTTCCGTAGGTCTTGCATAGGCTTGAACATCAAAAACATTAGTACGATGGTCGTTGGTTTGGAAGAAGCACAAACCTATCCTTTTAATCTTGGTGAGGCAACCAAGTTGAGTACACATCATGAACAGTGATGCTAGATGGAACCATTCATCCTGACATTTAACAGTTACACTCTCGTGGGGCAATAATATGATCTTTTAAGGCGTGTTACTATTTACCAATGAGCCTCAGTTATCAAAATACAGAGAAGATGAATTTCTAGTCTCGAACATAATCGGGAAATTTCAGAGAGGAAAGATGAAGGAATTTGTCGTACACCAAGTACCTTTCGTCCCAGTCTGAGCTAACGGACGTTGGCTGAATTATGTAATGATAAGAACAGGTGTTAGAGAGAGAGAGAGAGAGAGAGAGAGAGAGAGAGAGAGAGAGAGAAGGGAACTATGTATCAGTTTAATGAGTTCTTTAAGCTGAAGTTTGCGATAAAAAAGACATTAGTTTTAGGTGTTTGTGAAGGGATACCAAAACAATTTCCAGTGCATTCAGTGACGCCAAAAAGATAAGAAAAAGACGTTTGAAAAAAGTAAAAGAAGATACTGTAGGTCAACATATTAAAAAAAAAATTAAAGCGTAGACAAAAGCAAGGAAATGCTAGACTTAATATTGAAAATAATCCTTTTCCTAATATCTACACATTTATTCAATGGACATCAGCAATCTTCAGATTGCTCGGCTAGTTGTCTATTATCAATGCTTTGGTGCCACACAATGGGATAACTTCACTGTATCCTTTTAAGGAATTTCAATCACTTTCCCTCGTTCAAGGAGCAGACCAACCATTATTTTTGGGGTGAGCCTCTGATCTCTATCATTTTATACCCCATTTTTTCCATTGACTTCAGTCATGGGCTAGCTAATGGAACTAAGCTGGTCGTCCCATCTTCTCCCCAAAAAATATATCTTCGGAAGTATTTTCAAGTAAAATTACATACATGCTTTCTGCCATACTACATGTGTCTTAAGGGGTGCATCCCCACTACAGTAAAACATGTCATTAACACATGTCTGTAACTTATCGCACGAACAGGTTGAATTGTTGTAACCAGTACGTCATACGATTATCTAGTACTGGCTAAAGGTTCGATTTCCACTTAAGCTCGTTGACTTATTTTCAACCTGTTTGTGATATGTAAGAAATAAGTTGCAAGCGTGTGTTGACAACATGTTTTACTCTAGCTTGGAAGCACCTTAGTACATGAAGTGCATTGTGATTTCATGTTACCATTGCGTACATTACACTACCACCCCGTGGTTGAGGTAATAGTCTACGGGTATAACCCACCCGGGGCCAGCTCCTCGTGCAACTTGTTTACAAGCACTCAAGCTGACTCAAGATGCCTTGTCTAAAGCTTTGTGAGACAGTATGCAGCATCCCCGTAGAAGTGTAATGCGATCAGCGCACCTCACGCGGTGTACTGTAAGCATTACTTAAGGTTCTCTGCAGCGTCCCTTCGCCCCTTAGCTGCAACCCCTTTCATTCCTTCTACTGCACTTCTATTCATATTCTTCCCTCTCCTAATGACAGATTCATAGTGCAACTGCGAGGTTTCCCTCCTGTTACGCCTTTAAATGCCATTTACTCTCGATTTCCCTTTCAACGTTGAATGACCTCATGGGTCCCAGTGCTTGGCCTCTGGACTAAATTTTACATTCCATTCCAGTATGCAGCACCTTTAGTGTTGGGTCAATAGTCTGATAATCCCTCCCTGGACCATATTCTCACCACTGACCTGCCTATAAAGTATGGAGAATGGTGATGCTTCGGT
>NC_089768.1:8982500-9007500 GCF_040412425.1 Macrobrachium rosenbergii | reverse complement strand
TTGTACAATGTCCTTCTTTATCCGCCTGCGGGACTAACCACAGTCGATTAACTTCCATGTACATAAATAAACTGCTTCCGTCTATGGGGTACAAGTGTTCCACCGACTCTCCCACCCCAAGCCCCCGCCCCGCCCCATGAGATCGAGTTCGGGGTCCTAGCTAATGAGGTGAGGTTATTCATATATACAGTATGTATATATATATATATATATATATATATATATATATATATATATATATATATATAATCAGATACATTGTTTTATGGTATAAAGAGAATGTCCTAAATTGTCATTATCACTGTGACATTCATTCAGTGACTATAAGTCACTGAAGTTATGCCATAATTAGTGAAAAAACATACTTAAATTCACGGCATATAACTCCGATTACTTCACATACTGTATGTTTCTATATGTATCTATATCCCTATATTTAACGTACTATCTCACATCCTATTAAGTAATTTCCTTTTCAACTTTATCTCATAAGCATTGTTTCATTTCACTTGCCCTTGAATTCTCATACACTCAATATATATCCCTTTCCCAATCTGACCTGAGCTGTTATATCACCACCAAAAATTCCTCAGCAGTTGCGTATGCTTCATTAATGCCAACTGTTTTTTTTTTTTTTTACTGCATTATCTCACATTTCATAGCTAGACATTTTCAACTTTTCGTACTCCGTTGTATACTTAATCTCATTTCAATATTCTCACTTTTTAGTTTCCTGTAAAAGAAAACTATTGTGCCGGCTTTGTGTGTCCGTCCGCAGTTTACTCTGTCCGCCCTCAGATCTTAAAAACTACTGAGGCTAGAGGGCTGCAAATTGGTATGTTGATCATCCACCCTCCAATCATCAAACATACCAAATTGCAGCCATCCAGCCTCAGTAGTTTTTATTTTATTTAAGGTTAAATTTAGTCATAATCGTGCTTCTGGCAACGATATAGGATAGGCCACCACCGGGCCGTTGTTAAAGTTTCATGGGCAGGGACTCATATAGCATTATACCAAGACCACCGAAAGGTAAATCTATTTTTGGTGGCCCTTGATTATACGCTGTAGTGGCTGTACAGAAAACTCGATTGCGCCGAGGAAACTTCGGCGCATTTTTTGCTTTTTTCGTAGTTTTTCGACCCCAGTCCATTCCGGTCCTGGTCGTTTCGGCCGTAAGTCACTTTCGGCCGTAACATCCAAAACAATGTAAGACGTTATGTTTATGGTATTTACCATTATTATTTCATGTTTTACGTACATCCCCAAGGAGCTGGTATTAAACACGGCGCCCATTTTGCACGTAAACGTGCTTACGGCCGAAACGACCCGAATGCAGTCATTCATTACCTACACTCGGATCCTTCTAGTAGAGGACTCATTCTTAAATTACGTGCTCACATTCCAAAGGTATCCCTCAATGGCGCTCTTCCACTTCGCAGTTCCTGCTGCATGACCATTTTCTGTACTCTGTCGTTCACATTACCATTCATTCTATCGTTATCCTCAGCATCTAGAAATATAATAGTCAAAAGACTCGATCTTCCAACATTCATACTTTAGGTCCCTCATTTTCCTCTTGGTTACTGGTTACTTACGTAATGTTACTTTGGCTGTTACTTTGGCTGAAACGAGCACCGTTCATCTTCTTTCGAACGCTTTCGAAACCAGCTGACCTTCATTTGTAGTTTTAATCTCCCTCTGAGCAGCATTACACCACTTTAAAATATCATAATTATGTTCTATTTTCTGCTCATGTAATCCTCTCTTTTTACAAAAATGGAACTTAAAGCTTTCAAACTGTCTTAATTAGTTCTGCACATGCGTGTTAAATCTGTCACACAGCTGTGGCATACCTTTCGTCAAGAACAGTTCAAGAACAGTTTTACAAGTGGGCACTCCTATTCTTACATAATTTATCAAAATCTTGCTGTGAATATATTACTTCAGAAATCATCAAGATGCTATATACATAATCAGCTTATGATTACACTCCCCCATAAAAAAAATAATCACTTTGTTGGTTAGCTCATTGATATTCCTCACACAAAATGTTCTTGAACCATTAATCTTCAATGGTTCATCAAACTTCGTATCTCCTCTGGTACATACCACTCTATTCATCATTTTTAAGTTGTCCTTTTGGGCTGTAGAGCGTTACGTGAAACGCCTTGTAGGAAAACACTTCTGATACACATTTTACAAAAAAAAAAAAAGAGGTTTCACCTCTTTTTTTTTAATGAGTATATTAAAATGATTGTCTGGCTATATCTAAACAAAAAACTAGCCCTATCAAATATCACTGAGTGAGCTCTAAGGTAGTGTCCAAAATTCTAATGCAGTCCTTTTAGAACTAAATTTAGTTTCTTTTAAAGAAGTTGGTTTTCATTTGTCTTTTCGTTATGAGATAGAGAGAGAGAGAGAGAGAGAGAGAGAGAGAGAGAGAGAGAGAGAGAGAGAGAGAGAGAGAGAGAGAGATTAATAAATGTAAATAAAATCTTATATGAAAACCTCCAGGTCCCGTTCCCTCTGGTCTAAAGGCTCGTGACAAAAAAACGTAACAAATAAATCAACGAAATCCTGACATCGAGATACGACAAGAGCAGAGCAGAGTGTGGATAGCATTTCAAACTGTCATCAGCAGTCAACGGCGTCATGATCACGTCGGAAGACGGTGTCCCATCGCGCATACAAATTCCTTCTTCTTCCTATGAGGAGAAGAAGGGGATGAATGAGGAGGAGGAGGAGGAGGAGGAGGATGACGAAGACAACGACGATGACGAGGACGATAATGGCGAAGCTGGGTTCATCGGCATGCTGTGCGAAGTCTGCAGTCTTGCGCTCACTTGCATACCAATCGCGGAGCTTCCTCTTACCCGAGGGAATCCGAGAAAGGAAAGCGTTGCGCTGGGATTGCTAGGTGAGGGCCTCGAGGGGTGAGAATAAAAGGTAAGAATAAGGAGGAGGAAGAGAAGGAAGAGAGCGGAAAGGGAGAATGAAGGATAAGAATCATGAGAAGGAAGAGGAGAATGGAGAGTTGGAGGAATAAGAAGAAAGGAAAAGAAAATAAAGGCGAAGGGTTGCTTTACTGATCTCAGAACAACAGTATCGGGCAGAGATCTGGCGTAACCAATCGGAGCGACGAACAATGCAACGACGAGCACGTCCACATTTTCTGGACGTGGATTGTTGCAGTGGGTGTAGCCACATCAAGTTTCTCGTTTGTACGAGGCATCGTCGCAAAACTGGTTGGAAAATAATAAAAGTTTGAGTTATGGCAACAGAGAGAATTTATTTCGGTTATATATATATATATACTGTACGTATATGTGTGTGTGTGTGTGTGTGTGTGTGTGTGTGTGTGTTTGGGAGTGTAGTGTTTGTGTGTCTGTGTGAGCCTGCGTATGTGTGTTTCTAACATTAAGCTGTTCCCTCCAAAAGGTCACTGCTAAATTCACGCCATGCACTAATCAGTCATGAATGAAACACCTGTGCAGAAAACTTCCAGTACATTAGCCTCTTCGTGCACTGGCACAGAAGCCTCGTCAGCACTGTCATATACCTCCTATACACACACACACACACACAGTGCCATTCACCTTTATTTCACACGCATTCTCGCACTTTTCGTGTATAAAGCCCCTCCTTTCTAATACCTCTTTCACCCCATCTGTCTAGCACTTCCAAAGTCTTGCTAATCTCATTCCCTGACACTCCCGAAATGCACGCTCTTTATTGTGAAAGATCCTTTGCTCTTACTCTAAGTCATTTTCAAGCAGGCTACGTGCAACAGAACAAACATTTTAAAATAAGGTTGTTTCACAAGCAACAAAGATGAAAGGCTATATATTCAAAAAGATGATTACACTTGGATTAGCGCCTTCCCGTAAAGAACACTTGTCTAGGATTGACTCAGGTACTTGGATAAAACAGGTAAAAAATACTCCGAAGTTTCTCCGGCGCAATCGAGTTGTCTGTATGAACCGCGGCCCATGAAGCTTTCAGCCACGGCCCTGTGGTGGCCTGTCCTATGTCGCTGCCAGACGCACTATTATGGCTAACTTTAACCTTATATAAAATAAAAACTACTGAGGCTCGAGGGCTGCAATTTGGTGTGTTTGATGATTGGAGGGTGGATGATCAACATACCAATCTGCAGCCCTCTAGTGCGGACGGACAGACAAAACCATCTCAATAGTTTTCCTTTACAGAAAACTAACAAGGCGAGGAAAAGGACATTAATCCGGAATTCTGACAGTCTATACTTTCCCTTTTTAAATCTCCCCTGGGCATCTTGTGCACAATGGGGTCAAGAGTGCATGGGCCTGGACTTAAATTAAAATGATTTTCCTCAGTTAAGTATACTGATGCAGATTCAAGGAGATTTCTGGGAAAAGTACTTTTACATTTTGCGATTAAATTACAATGGAGGCAATCATTCCTATGTGATTTTTCGCTTTGGTGCTCAAGAAGAGCGTTGTCCTTTTGGTCAGTTCTAGCTGTATATCTAGCGTGGAATAATTCTTACATTTATATTACTTACTTGTCTGGACCGAAACAAAATAAACCACTGTCCATAAATAGGAGTTTATAAAGTGTTGCTATTCTGTTGAAGACAATTTCTTATAAACATTTTTTTTACCCTGCTATTTATATTACATTTACACTGAGCATTTTCAACACTGATTGACTCAAAGCCGAAAAGTTGATAATAGTTGGCTGTTCCTCGCCTGAAGGGTTAATCCAAATATAACGACCGTTGTAAGCGTTAGAATGGTTGTATACCCTTTCGATGCTAGTTGATGTTTCTAAAACCGAGACTTCTTTGCAATCTTTTATTCCACTGTGCCTTAGAGACGAAAGATCTTGTGCACTTCGTTGCTTCATTTTCCTCGTTGCCATATTATACATATATATATATATATATATATATATATATATATATATATATATATATATATATATATATGTGTGTGTGTGTGTGTGTGTGTGTGTGTGTGTGTGTGTGTGTGTGCGCGCGTGCATGCGTATTTTTTGTGGGAGAAACGCAGTGATTGTTATGACTACTTATCATTCCCAGTGTAGCAACAGAGAATAGCTGCAAATATATTTCTGGAAACACGTCCACCATAGATTTTGCATAAGCTGCTAATCATAATATCTTCTGTTTCATCTTCAGACACTAGCGGATCCAGAAAAATTTCATGGGGCGCACCAATTTTCATATTATGCATACATATATATATATATATATATATATATATATATATATATATATATATATATATATATATATATATTTCTTTAATCGATTTTTTTATTTTCTCCCCATTTTTATATTTATTTATGTTATTATTATCAAAAACTTCAACATTATTATTTTATCATTATTTTTCATGGAGGGGGGCCATGTGCCCAGGTGGGCACCCCGCCCCTGGATACACTAGTGTCTTCAGAACATTCTGTGAAAATGTAACCCAGTGAAAAGTGCATGACTCTCTCCCACCAAAGGCTTCCTTCCCTGTTCTTTCCCGCTGAGCAACTTGATCTTCATCAAGCCCAGTGCGCATGTCAGATCCGGCATCGCTTTCTTGCCGGGTGTGCGCGGCTTAGCAGCCACTTCGATAATGTTCTTCAACTGCAACAATCTCTCTGCTCATTATACCAATGACTCGGTAATCGGGTTTTATAGTGACTACTTTGCATATTCTTTCATCAGCCCTGAGACCACAGCGTAGATAAGATCCGTGGTATTTTTCATTGAATATTTGCATCTTTTCTCACAGGAGATAGGCTGTAAATTATGTAGTTTAGAGGTGCTGGCAGGATACAAGGATGATTTTTTTTTTTTAAAGCATCACTCGTGATTTGGAAGGAGAACGATTTTTTTTTTTTTTTTGTGGCCTCTTCGCTGTTAAAATTCCGCAGCTCTTCCAATAATGATGTTTGGAAACTAAGTTCTATTTCGGTTAGGGTTTTAGCATAAATATACATATACATACACATATACATAAATATGCATATGAATATATATATATATATATATATATATATATATATATATATATATATATATATACGTGTGTGTATATACAGTATATAGGCTATGTATGTGCATATATATATGTATGTATGTATATACCGGGTGTTTCGAAATTAGAGGCCCCCTCCACAGAACAAATGGAAAGTTATGAAGTTTTCTACTATAGCCTATCTCCAAGTACATTATTTTAAGTTTCTATTGAGCTATTTTTCATTTTACATTTCTTGTATTTTCAGACTGAGTGACGGAGTTAGATACAGCCATGGCTAACGACTAGGAGGAAATCAGATGGATTGACCGAATCCGGGCTATAACCTTCAGAGAGGCCAGGGATGCTGGCGCATCCTTCATTTCACGTTCCTGGATAGCTAAATGCATTAAAAGAGATTAATCCTTTGTTAAAAGATACTGGAACAAAAATCCATATGACTGTCATCGTGAAAAGAGTGAGAATCTTGGAAGGCCTGAAGTCCTTGCTCAGGAGTCAAAAGACATCACAGCTGAGGCAGTGGGTAGACCAAGAAAGTCTTTACGTAAATTGGCGCTTGAACTAGAAACAAAAAGAGGAAAGAAGAGAAGTTATAGTGCTGTATATCATGAGTTGAAAAACTCTGGTATCAAGCCATTTCATGTTATCAGCAAGCCCAACATCACTCAGCAACAGAGAGAAGACCGTGCATGGTTTTGCGGTTCATTTCTTAAAGACTGGGATGAAGCTGACTTTCTCCATGTTGCCGCATCAGATGAATTCTTCATTTACACAGTCAGGAAGCCAAATCATAAAAATGACATCATTTGGGCTGCAAAGTTGGATGATATCAGCGATGACGTGCGCTATCGCCAAGTTGTGAAATTTCCTGAATGTTTGGGAATTTTTCTGTGTTTCACAGACAAACAGTTAATGTGGATCATCAAAGAAAAAGGACAGTCATGGAATGGCGAATACTTCAGAGAAACTGTGCTTACTGGTGGAGTATTTCCTTTCCTCAAAGATCCTGAAAATGTGTTATCTGTTGAAGAAGTCACATTTTTGCATGATAAGGCACCATGTTACAAGGCTCTTCAGACACGGGAGCTGCTTCAAAACAGTGGTATCGATTTCTTCACGTCATGTGAATTTCCAGGTAGCTCCCCTGACCTTAATGTTTGTGAAAACATTGGTATTATCTTAAAGGATCGTGTTGAAGTGCGCAACAGTGAACTATGATGGCATACCAAGCCTCGACAACCTGCGAAGAGAGGGGACCGAAGTGCTCAGGGAAATGCAGTTTGAGTCTCAGCTTTTTTTCCGATTTGCTGAAATCATACCCCTCAAGAATGCAGGCTGTGGTACAGGCAGATGGAGGCCACACAAAATATTAAATTCTTAGAGAGAAACTTAAATAAATACCTGTTCTGAATTACTTTTGTTTTTGTCCATATCAATTTTAGTTTATGCTGTAGAAGGGGGCTCTAATTTCGAAACGCCCTGGATATAATTATATACGTGTGTGTATGTATGTGTATATATATATATATATATATATATATATATATATATATATATATATATGTGTGTGTGTGTTTATGTGTGTGTGAGAGAGAGAGAGAGAGAGAGAGAGAGAGAGAGAGAGAGAGAGAGAGAGAGAGAGAGAGAGAAATATAGCGTAAACATGATGAGATCATAGCGCCCTCTGCGTTCATTTTTGTAAGAAGTGGAATGAACTTTCACAGCAAACTGTTTAGTAGTAGTTTGGGATTGCAATATAAAAAACAAAACAACGGATATGCCAAATGACGTCCCCTAGAACCCTCTTCGCAAAACGTAACAGAAATAGCTAGAGGGAAGATTCTAGCAGCAACGACAGAGAAACTTCTGAATCAAGTACGAGAGACTTACTGCTAGTCGTGGCAAAACTTTTTTTGTTCAGGCCGATCTTTAGTTGTTCATCGCATTATCGAAATAATCTCAGAGAAAAGAACAAACAACGTGAGAGATGCTGTTTGTTTGAAAAATTATAAACATACCGAGCTGAAAATAATCACAGAGAAAAGAACAAACAACGTGAGAGAGAGATGCTGTTTGTTTGAAAAGTAAAGAGCATACCAAGCTGAATTTTGCAAAGGATCATCAATAATGGTGATAAGCAGAAACAAAGAGACACACACACACACTGTTTTTCGTTCGTCCACAAAGGGAAAGTTACCCCCTTTTAAGGCCTAAATACACTTGTTTGTTTACGTAAGGTCTTTGTCTCTGGACATCAATTAATGGCATAAGTGTATTCGAATCTGTCAACTGTTGAGAAGGACTTTAAGCTACATGGCCGTTGAGACAAAAACGGGAATGGCAATTTTTCCACCCTCTCTCTCTCTCTCTCTCTCTCTCTCTCTCTCTCTCTCTCTCTCTCTCTCTCTCTCTCTCTCTCTCTCTGATGCGCACACACAGACACACACAAATATATATAAGTATACAAATAATATTATATATATATATATATATATATATATATATATATATATGCATATATATACATACATACATACATACATATATAAATATATATGTACAGTATATACATACATATATATATATATATATACATATATATGATGGTGTCCGTGTGTGTGCTTTTGATATTACGCACAAACATTAATGCGCATGTATTCACATCTCCTGATAAATAGCTAATGACCTTACTCAAAGGTTTCATAATAGGAAATATCCGATGACAACGGAATTATCGTCCATAACGACCAAAACTCAAACCAAAATGACACATTATAAAGAACTGCACAAACATATTCTTTATCATCTTCATTTTTATCATAAAAAAAAATAACAAACGGGCAAAGGTCGAGTGTGCACAGAAGGTATTCAGCTTCGAAAAGTGAAGTATATAAATATACAATAACCAGAAAAGATAAATGAGCATATTGATATCGAACAAGCTAACAGGTATTCCAATAAAAAGGTCTATATTTAGTTCACCTACCATTTTTCGGTAGTATTACTCGCAATCAACTAACAAACTAAACAAAAACCCTGCTTTGGTTTTCATTTACTATTTTGAAAAATAATGGACTGGATTCTTATCATTTTCAGAGTAGCAGTTCTTTCATCCACCTGTTTTGGATCATCAGTATCCAACGGATAGTTTTCTGCCATGACTAAAGTATTTAAAAAGTTTCATGGAAATTGCACCATTTATCTTATAAACATACAAACGAACAGGCAAACATGGCTGCTTAAAAAAAAAAAAAAAATCACCTAAGAAAATCTACGGTTCATCCCTGATATCACTTTCCTCATTGGGTTTCATCTGGCGTCATTATCTTTTGTTTTTTTTATTTGGGTGTTAATGTTCTAGTCGCTCACCGACAGCGGACTTATTTACAATCGTCTTCCACCACGCATAATAATATTCAGTGTGGAATGGAGCGCAATACCAAAGCTTCTCTAAAAGGGATAGTGTGCTCTTTTTAGTATTCTGTGCAAGTGCAACAGTATATTCTCTTCACTGCCTACCGTAAGTATATGTTTACCACGGTTATTGTAAACGAAAGGCACAGTAATTCAGCTGACATCTGGGCTATTCTTACATGTTTATCGCCTCTTGCCAGAATATCAATTTCCTGCAGAAAAAAAAGACACTGTTCTTCATACCTGTTATTTGAATCACTTGTATTTTCTTTTACACCTTCAGTTCTGCTATTATCTTGGTAGTCTATAGACAAATGCTCTGAAGGTCTTTCATAACTTCTATGAAACATTATGCAGAAAATTAATAAGAAATGATTAGCTATGAACTGTTAAGTCAAGAGAAATTGAAGCATTCTGTTTATTCAGCAGTATCCCCCCTCCATTCACCTCTCTCTCTCTCTCTCTCTCTCTCTCTCTCTCTCTCTCTCTCTCTCTCTCTCTCTCTCTCTCTCTCTCTCTCTCTCGCTAGCTTACTATTTGTCTTCTGTGACAATCTACAATCTCACTGTCAGTCAAACAACCCCATGGGGTCCTAATGTTTTGATTTCCAAGCATTACTTTGTAAAAGTTGCTACATACAATTGTACTCATGTGCAACTACACCCACTGATGTACTCGTTGTGTACAGCATAGTTTTAACTCCAGTCCCTATCAGATTTGAGGTTCAAGCTTATGAATCGAAAAAATAAAAAAAAAAGAGTTCATTTAGAAAACTGTTCTCTTTTGGCTCGGGAGATGGAGCGAAGAATCGCTCTAAAAAATAAACAAGAAGGCCTTATAGTTTTTGTCACAAACATGAATAGCGGTATAAAGAGACCTTTTATTGTGATAATGATATAGGGCCTTTAATTCACTGCGCTCAGTTAAAAGGGGAAAATCTACATACTTAGCTGCTAATGATAATAATAGTTATCAATCAAACTCGTCCGTATGTTGGCAGATGTACTTTGGTAAATGAATTGAATTGAATATAGAATTTAGGCCAAAGGCCAAGCACTGGGACCTATGAGGTCATTCAGCGCTGAAACGGAAATTGACAGTAAAAGGTTTGAAAGGTGTAACAGGAGGAAACTCTTGCAGTTGCGCTATGAATCAACCGTTAGGAGAGGTTGGAAAGAAAGGTGTAAGAAAGAGAGTATGAATGGAGGTACAGCAAAAGGAACGAAAAGGGGATACTTTAGTAAAGTTATGGCAATTTAGGCAAACCTTGGAATACCGTTTTTCTGGTTGACTGAAAGCGGGAGATATTAAGTATGAGGTATATTCCTCTCAGCCAGTGTGCTTGTGAAAAAGACTAACGATATGAAATTATGATATTTTGATGTAAATACATGTGTAGATCAAGGCCAAGAGAAAGTGAAGGTCTTCTCACTTCCCCCCAAAATCCCCGATGTAGGCGGAGCGCTTTGTCTACCTACTTATTGCGTCAGCAGGTGAATTGCCGTAAGGAGCAGGTACCTCTACGATACGTCATCGCCTACGTAGTTACCACAGGTGGGAGGCGACTTCACCCAATTGGGTAGACCTTGGCTCTCTTGGCCCCGATGTAGGCCATAAATGACAGAGTAAAATAAAAAGTATTACGACCAAAAATCTTAGGGAAAAACAGACCTTAATTGCATATTTTCTCGCTAATCTAGAAAGAAAAACACTTGTAAAATTACTACGAAGAACGAAGGTGTTTCCAGATTACTACAAGGCTGGTGACACACGATCCAAAATGGATTGTAAGATGACTGGAAGACTCACAAGGACGATCTACAGCCTGAAATTATGATAACTGTTAATGTTATTATTGAAAAAAGCCAAATAATTCTCTTGTTAAGCAAGCTTCCACAAAGTATAATAGCTAATTGCGAAGAAAGGAAAATGAGAGAATTATGATGAAACATCGATAAACAAAACAATGGTATAATATCAACAGATACTTAAATAGATACACAAAGCAGGCAATAAATGAATCTACTTAATTAAAAAAAAAAAAAGGATTATGAACCCTTAACACAGCATTAGGTCTAATCTGAATATCAAGGGTACCAAAATCCACAGTCCTGACAGTAAGGACTGACTTCCTATAGTCTTCTTGTAAAGGAAACTGAATGCCTCTGGATGTTGGTCTATAATGTAACTGACGTTATAAACCATCATCCAGTCCCTCGGAGCACCACAAGGTCTAATTGACAAGTACCAGAAGCATTCAATTGCAACAAGACTGTGGAAAATCCTTCCTGTCAATACTGCGGACATTGGCACCCCTAATTTTCAGAGAAGACCTAATGCTATGTTAAAGGACCATATTCCCTTTTTTTGTAATTAAGTAGATTCGTTTAGTTTCTGCTTTGTGTACCTATCCAAGTATCTGTTGATATTATACCACTGTTTTGTTTATCGATGTTTCATCATAATTCTCTCATTTTCCTTTCTTCACAATTAGCTATTATACTTTGTGGAAACTTGCTTAACAAGAGAATTGATTATTTGGCTTTTTTCAATAATAACCTTAACAATAATCAAAATTTCAGGCTGTAGATCGTTTTTGTGAGTCTTCCAGCCATCCTATAATCCATTTTGGATCGTGTGTCACGAGCCTTGTAGTAATCTGGAAAGATCTTCGTTCTTTGTAGTAATTTTACAAGCGTTTTTTTTTTTACGATTAGCTATAATATATGCCAAAAAATCAATTCTCTTGCTGAGCAAGCTTGCTCAACAAGAGAATTGATTTTTTGGGGTTTTTTTTAGAAAACGGGAATCTAAAAGTTTCAGCTGAAGAGCAAAACACTAGAAGTATGGGGCATTAAAGCATTCATGATTTGAAATCCTTTTATTCTTTAACCCCATAAGTGAGGATCTTGAAAGAAAACCTTACCATTTGTGATAGTGTGTGAAAAAAAAAAATCATGGTTGGATTGCAATTTTGTGGTCTACAGTATATTAGCGTGCGATAGTTGAAAATAATCTGGTCTTATCTACTTCCTATTGTTCAGCCGTCTTCCATTTACCACCGTAAATTGTTTATACGTATCCTTAAATGTAAGATGTACAGACAATAAATGGTGGTAAACAGAAGACGGCTGAACAAAATGTAGTAAATAAAGCAGATTATTTTCAGCCATTGCCCACTAATATACTGTAGACCACAAAATTGCAATCTATGATATTATTCTTTACTATATATCACTAGTGATAATGCTTTCATTCAAGATGCTTGCTTGCAGAATTAAAGAATACAAGGATTTCAAGCGGCATTTTTTCTTGCATTGCTGCGAGCTGACAGATTCATCAAAAGATAAGGAATGCGAGTTCTCTAAAGAATAATCATAGGAACTGCCTTTTCAGAGCTGCCCACAAGGACAGAGGTCGTAATCATTCAAATTATCTGCTGTACTTTAAGCTCGTCATAATTGCTGTCTGTCGTAAACTTTAAAATGACAAAAGTATCTCAGCTATAGTTCGGTGTAAGATGAAAAGTGTAAATGATATTGTTAAGCAGTGTCATTGGTTTTGTACAACATAATCCGAAAGAATAGAACAGGATCTACAATTTAGGCCATAGGCCAAGTTCTGGGACCCGTGAGGTCATTCACCGCTGAAAGGGAAATTGACAGTAAAAAGTTTTTTAAAGGTATAACAGGAGGAAACCCTCGAAGTTACACTATGAATCAATTGTAAGCACAAGGTGGAAAGTGAAATGGAACAAGGATGATATGAATGGAGGTGTAGTAAAAGGAATGAAAGGGTTGCAGCTAGAGGCCGAGGGGACGCCGCTGAGAACCCTAAAGTAATGCCTACAGTACACCGCATGAGGTGCACTGACGGCACTACAAAACCCCTACGGAGAATATATATAATCCAGTCCTAAAATCGTTATTGTACTCTCCACATTCTAAATCACTTCCTTCTCGCCGCATTCTAAACATAAAGCCAAAACGCCAAACATTTAAGACACCAGAGTCTCCTTAGCTGCCGACTCTGACAAGCAAAACAAAAGTGAGCGTGATAATCATGACCTCAGAAAATTAAACTCTATAAATATGAAGACTTGTAACAAGAGGATTAGTTGGATGTGTGAATAAACATCAGATTGCAACAACTAAGCTCGTGTTCAGAGTTCCAAAACCACATCCTCACAGTCACAGGGTTTTCCTGATCTGTTTGTATTACAAATGGATTATAATCTTAAGCCACGATGATTTGGCTATTTTAGGCTCTCTTTCTGAAAACAGGGAGTTGAATGGTGTTTACTTTCATCTCTGTTTTTTATCATTTCTACCTGTTCTTTTTATTTGCTTTTTTTACTTTTTTGTTTTTATGTGCATATAGGGCAGCAAATATTTGTCAAAGGCTTTTGAATATATTATTATTTTTCCTCCTATATTTTCGTAAGATATTCAAGTTGCCTTGATAATCTTTTCTAGTTTCCTGAATAGCAAATAAAAGAAAGTGAAGTTAAAGCAGCCTCCTTTGACCTCTGCAAAGAGAAAAACGTGTGAAAAAATAATCGTGCAAGAAATTAAGCATTTTATAATTTCATTATTCTAAAGCGTCAAAACATTACAAAAAAAATGCCACATTAAATTTTCCATTCGACTGCTTGTTTAGTATAAACTTTTACCGCTGCCTGTCGCATCCTTGTTCGTCGTATGACGTCACAGAGTTCCTACTCTCGCTGCCAAAGAAGAATCTTACTATTTTTTCTTCCCAGTGTCCTGATATAACAAGGGTAGCGACAACATGCCTCATATATATATATGAGTCTGTTGCAAAAATAAAAAACAGAAATCTACAGAATAAGCAAAATACCAAAGATGGAATTCGTTGCAATAAACAAGCATGAACCCAGAATAGCTTCTTGAATTATTCATTCTCTCTCTCTCTCTCTCTCTCTCTCTCTCTCTCTCTCTCTCTCTCTCTCTCTCTCTCTCTCTCTCTCGATATCACACTAAGGACTGGTTTCCCTTTCCATTAGTGAATACCATAAACGCACATGAGACGTTGGCGACTCACCCAAACACCTTTCCAACATGTGAATAAAGGATTCAGAGATTAGATCTGAGAAACTGATACCAACAAGTTTATGATGCTCTTTTTTTTAAAAGGGCATGCGTGCATGCATACGCGCGCGTACAGTTCTTCACAAAGGGAGGGAAGTCACAAAAAGGAGTGAAGGTTCATTGCAAGTTTATGATTTAAAGGAGGAACAGCTGAAAGAATGTTTGACAGACATAAAAAGAAAAATAAAGTATTGGTCGCGGAAACCAGATGAGTTGGGGATGCGTTTGATAAGAAGTCACAATAAAGTTAAAGTTAGCGGTTTCAGTCCTCACACAGGGGCGGACGTCAGCGGGTAACCCCAACCCCTCACCATGTCGTCATTCATGGCAGTAACCATCCAACAGTCTCACTATTCGCCCCTTGACCGGTAGCGAACGCTGGTCCCCGGGATTACGAGGCCAACACGTTACCAGCTGTACTAGCGAGTCGAAAAGTAAATAAAGCTTAAATGGTGAACACGAAAAGGTTAAGAATGCAAAGTTATAAGAGCATAATGGGAATTTGAAAGGCTGTATGCTCACACACTTGTAAAGGAAGAAAAGAAAAGATTAACGGCAGGCTACTAGAATAAGGGTTTAATGAAAGAAATGTTATGGCTATTAATAACGTGAATGGCAAAATTAATGAAAATTAATACAAAAATATCAGAGGAAGGATAAGAAAAATCGAAGGGAAAGAGGGTACGAAGTAAATAAGAGCAAATGAAACTTTGGGACATGTAACAATAAGTTTGACAATCAAAGATCTATTAGAAAATTTAATAACAAAGAAATGTATAACAAGACAATGAAAATGACTGTACTTGTAACGAGTATTGTGAAGAGAGGTGGAAATTTCAAATAAAACAAAAAGAGTAACTTAGTCTGAGAATTAATCAGAAGACGTTGTCTTAGAACGGGAAGTGGAAATGATCGGAGGTTGAATGGGGCAATAAAACAAGGCCGCAGGAGTTCAAGAGATTATTATCAAACCTGAGTTATGATAATGAGGGCGTAAAAGAATGGGTGATAGGCTATGTACTCTTTGTTTGATTGGGGGAGAGGTTTATTAATACTGGATGAAAAAAAACTGATTTCCTTCGCAGAGGAATAATGAAGAAATATAGGAACCGGTAGCACAAGACACTGTTTAGTGTATGTGAGAAGACTATGAAGATAAATAGCCGATAAAGAATGAATAACAACTAAATAAAGCTCAATATCAAAAGAATTGAACTGAGTATAGTATTTCGGCCAAACGCCAAGCGCTGGGACCTATGAGGTCATTCAGCGTTGAAAGGGAAAAGGTTTGAAAGGGGTAATAGGAGGAAAACCTCGCAGTTGCACTATGAATCAATTGTTAGGAGAGGGTGAAAAGTAAGATGGAAGAAAGAGAATGTGAAAGGAGGTACAGTAAAAGAAACGAAAAGTGTTGCAGCTAGGCGCCGAAAGCACACTGCAAAGAACCTGCAAAGAACCTTAAGTAATACCTACAGTGCACCTACGGAGTTAATCTGAAAAGAGCTATTTTTCTTCAAGCAAAGATGGACGATAAGTATTCAGAATGAAGTTCAAATCGTTGTAGATAACAATTAACACAAAAAATATGATATGGAATGCAAGAAAGACACACGAAGGTCAGGAAGCTTTATGTAAATGGAAAAGTGACAAAATAAAAAAAAAATCAAACTTTCCAAAAGCCCATGATGCCATCTTCTCTTCTAAAAGTAAAGAAGTGACTGATGCGCATGTCAGTGAAAGGTAAAATGGCGGTAGTTAAAATATATATAGTATGTGAACATTTTGTTAATTCTAAATTATAATGAATGAGAGCGGAGATACGCAAAGACAGGTCGGTAAAAACATGAATGGATGGAAAATGTGAACAATGTAAGTTGAAGTTTTTTGATTTTGTGAAAAGACTGGGAAATGAAGGAGTGGTAAAAAGGCGGACACAAGTGCCAAGGGAGTGCTGATTAACGATGTGGCTGAAGTTCTTGATGGAGTGAAGCTCAATGTTCAAGGGGGAGTGGGAGAACATGATTAATGTAAGTACTAGAGGATTTTTTGCAGGATCATTAAATCAGAAATAAGAGGTCAAAATGTCAAGGGGGTAAAGTCATCTCTCTCTCTCTCTCTCTCTATATATATATATATATATATATATATATATATATATATATATATATATATATATATATATATATATATATATATATATATAATGTCTAGATATTATACAAATATATGTTTGACACACAAATACATATATACACATATATATGTATATATATATATATATATATATATATATATATATATATATATATATATATATATATACATACAGATATATATTTATATATATCCCTTTCCTCTCATGGATTGTGAGAAGTACAGGCCTTCTCCATCTCCTTTTCATCGCTATTTCATTACATATGGAACTTCCATAAAATTCTTGATTGCATCATCCCTAACTCTATCCTCTCATAACTTTTGTTCATGATCTAACAAATATGTTCTGCCCAGCGTTGTCTCTCTTCTTCTTCTGATGCTATTATTGACCCATCCCTCCTTTTGATGGGTACTTTGCTCCTTTTCTTCATCTATGTATATTTTATTAATTATTCTATCCTAACACCAATGCCATTTCCTGAATACTTGACTTTGTCAACATAATCGGCCTATTTATCTAAATATTGCCTCTCATCTCTACCGGATCTTCGTTTAACGTCATAATCTAGAGTTGAGTACCCCATATGTTCTAGTTGGCGTTCTTCAGCTCCTCCCTGAAATTTGTTTACATGTACCTTTTGATTTTGTCTATTTTTTTTATTGTACCCCAGGTCTAATCCAATATCCAGAGTTTCTGCACTGTTACTCCATATTTCAGTACTTCTTGAAACTGATGAGCAGTCTTCATGTTAAACCAGTCTTCTCTGATTTTCTGCTCCCCCTCAAATATGGTTTCTATAACTGCAAATCCTATGTTGACATTCAGTTGTAAAAGTCTCTTGGGGTACCTCTTTAGAAGCTTTACTGTATCAAACCTAGATATTCTGCCAACATTTTGCTGGGTGCTTTTAATTTCAGTTTTAGCATGACAAAGTCACAGGGATGATCACCACCGATACCTGGTCGTCTGTAGCTCACAACATTCCTGTGAAGTTTTTCCCCTCTCGATAAATAAAAACTTAATCTGTTTGGTTTCTTTGACTGCTATCTGGTGATGTCTAAGTGCATTTATGGATGTCCCTTTGTAGGAACAGAGAACATTCAGATGGCAAATCATTTGCAGCACAAGACTAATTAACTGCACCTCATTTTCGTCAGTATTCTCTCCCAGGCCTGCTTTACCCATTACCTCCTCCTGCCCTCATTGTTCCTGCCAACTTTTACATTCACATAACCAATAATTATTCCCGTATCTCTTCTTGATATTACATCTATGAAATTTTTCAGTTTTATATAGGATTCCTCCTTTATTTCTTAAGAGTCTTAATTCGTTGGTGCACAGAACAGTGAAATACCCATACTGAGCTGCATTTGGCTTTAACATTATGACTAGTTCTCTATCATTTGCATCTGCTCTTCCCGAATAATATACGAGTACATATTACCTCTTTCCAATCTCACTTTTCCAATTCCTTTGCACCGTAATTCGCTAACAGGTAAGATGCCCATCCATTTTTCTTAAATTCATTTCCACTAGTTTTATCCTTCTAGTTTTATTCGGGGATTGTAAAGTCCGAATTTCCTATTTTCATTTTACCCTTAGTAATTATAAACTGGAATTGAGATGCCAGGAATGGAGAAAGTTAACCACCTTGCTAAAATCACAGATACCTGTGTTGCTGTTACCTAAAAGCCCGGTGTTGGGGGCACCCTCTAAATCGTGCCTATCCATTTAGGTGGCGGATTCCACAGAGGATTCGCTGGATAAATACATTAAAGGACAGCCAGTTGCTTGTAGCGCGCAGACCCCCTGATTACTCAATGGTTTTTAATCAAGATCAACCGCCAGACGTCCAAGGTTGAAGACCAGGAGACAAAACACTGAGCACCTTAACCCTATCCGTCATCCAGCTGACAATGATTTCTGGTGCTCTTCCTGAAGAAGGCAATGAATTTCTGTTCGACTGTTGATTATCTGTGTATGTATGTATATATATATATATATATATATATATATATATATATATATATATATATATATATATATATATATATATATGTATGTATATATATATATATATATATACTGTTTATATATATATATATATATATATATATATATATATATATATATATATATATATATATATATTTATATATATATATATATATATATATATATATATATATATATATATATATATATATATAATATATATATATATATATATATATATATATATATATTATATATATATATATATATATAATCTTATCACACTCAGTATCAACGTCCTTTTAATCCCTTTCTTTAAACTGGTCAGATACATCCTTACATCTTGGTCCGTTCATGAACCCCTAAGAAATAATGAATACCCTTAACATTCATTCGTGAGACCTATGTGTTCATTTCCTATTCTATTCACAAGGTTCAATGAAAACTTCGTATATCAAGTGATACACACACACACACACACACAGCATGCGAGCTCGCATAGGTCGTGGGGTGGAGGACAGCTCATTATAAGCACAAAATGCACTCAAATTAAATATAAGCGGAAATCAGATAAACTACACAAAACCAGTAAAATTAGACGAAAAAAAAGTAAAAAGTGCGCCGAAGTTTCTAGGCGCAATCGAGGTTTCTGTACAGCTTATAATCAAGGCCACCGATAACAGATCTATCTTTCGGTGGTCTCGGTATAATGCTGTGTGAAACTTAAACCACGGCACGGTGGTAGCCTGTCCTATATCGTTGCCAGAAGCACGATTATGGTCAACTTTAACCTTAAGTAAAATAAAAAAAAAAACTACTGAGGCTAGAGGGCTGCAATTTGGCATGTTTGATGATTAGAGGGTGGATGATCAACATACCAATTTGCAGCCCTCTTGCCTCGGTAGTTTTTAAGATATGAGGGCGGACAGAAAAAGTGCGGACGGACAGACAAAGCCGGCCCAACAGTTTTCTTTTCCAGAAAACAAAAAGAAGTATAAATATTTTCAGAAACATTTCCCCTTTTCCTTGAAGAATCTGCTGACATCATTTCAGGGTAGAAGAAAATTCAGTACATGTAGAGAACATAAAGAAACATGCGCCATGACCTTACAATATCATCTAATTGCGTGGTATTTTAGTCTCTAAATCGCAATCAACCTGCCTTTATCTCTGTTAAGCAAAGGGTTTCGAACTCACAAAAGGAAATAATGGATCACTAGAAAAATTATAGTGGATAATTCTCCGTTCTATGGACACCCACGAAGCAGAGCACATTGTGATAAAGTACCCTTATCAATTAGAGTACATTGGACAAAATAAGTTACGGAAATAAAAAAATGTAATTCTTAAAGAACAATACTTCTTATCTGATGAGGCCTGAAATATATTTTACTTTCATGAGTACTCTTAAATGATCGTTGGCAAGGGACGGGATATGATTCCTTTTACAGTTATAGTAATCTTCGTTTTGTCCTTTGCAATCATTATAAAATGCAATTTTCAGTCACTCAGGATATCACATTTATTATTAATTCTATTATTTTTTTTTTTGTATGGGACGAGTCGGAGAATAAATACCGATAAAATTTCATCTGTTTCTTTCTCCTGTTCAGCAAACTGGTAATTATGATGATCAAAAAACAGTTTAATTAATAGGAACCCAGGTAATTCAACGCTCAGAAATCGAGGTTGCTCATAAAACGCTCCTGAAGAGATTTGCATTCCAAGGGCGCAGGACCAAAGCAGTTGCAAACGCACCCGAGCGATGAATCTCTCACCAAAGACTCCGAACTCCCACAGCGCATGTAAAGAAATGGTCTTTAAAAAGAGAACCCAGGTGACTTAAACTCTCTCCAACAAGTGATCTCAGTTTCTCTTCGCCCTTTTAACTCATGAAGCCGCCGAATAATCAGTTGGAAACGGCATTCTAAAAGCATGATCATGAATGTCAAAAGGTCTTCCTCCTCGTTCCCAGCATGAGAAGGAGCTGGTTTTTGGGGAACGAAGAACAAGAAATATTTAAGCACGTCACCTCCTGAACATTCCTTGTGTCCCTTTTCACGCACCAGTAATTATTGAAGTCAACTTTCATGTCTAAACCCGGTGATCTGATATGAGGGTGGCTTTATTTTCCGCAGAGGAATTTGTATTTGGCAGAGACACATGTAGCGTGTCAACTTTATTTCGCTTGATGTTTTGATTTCGCTTTCGTTGCGAACATGAAGAGAGAAAAGGCAGAATTCTACTCCATAATGTTGCAGTTCAAGTAGCAAGCTCCACTGTAAGTGTACACCTCCTGACACGTTAAACCCGTCTTATTTAAAAACTAAAAATAGTATCTGTCAAATTACTGAATTTCTCCTAAGAGAGAAGGCAGGCAAGAACTTCAATGGCATTCATGGAATACCAGCAAGTGACAGATAACTGACGTTTACGTGGTCGGCCGAGACAGCTGAACCGCAACCAGTGGGTCCTCTCCAGGTCCTCTTCCCGCATCCAGGGCCCGACATTGACAAGATCTTTCCAAGAGTCCTCTTAAATGCTCTACGCTGAACTATGATTTCACGATATAAGGCTTAATCTAAGGTTAAAAGATAATGGGGTCGTGTCCTCGTACTCTTTGTAAAGGCGCCTCTCGCCAATAGACTTGGAGACACTCGTATGTGGAGAGTCTTACTCTTCTCACGGCGAAATGGTCTAGAAGTTATGCTCGTTCTACTTAACCTTCGTAGTGAATGTTGTATCATTAAAGAGATTAAGTACATGCATTTCTCTTGCATATTAATGATGCGGTCCTCTATTTAGATTTTCTCTATCTGCATAGAGACTAAGTAGTCCGATTTACGGTAAAATGAGAGTTCCTAGACAAAAGAGGGCAATATTTGCGAAAGTGATTTGGATCAACGTCATGTTACAGGAATTGAAATTATAAACAAAAGGAATTAATGGAGCTTTATACATAACTTAAAGGATATTTACTCTCAACATCAATGATTAAGAATACAGAGAGCTATCGAATTTTAATGGCAGAGAAAGTCTGCCTTAGCTTGAAAAAAACACAGACGAACCTTACGTCAACGACAAAAGAAAGCTGAGGAGAGCCAGTCGGCGGTTAGTATACAAAACCGAATCAAAAGTATGACAGCATGAGACAGGCGACGATGACGGATGAACTTGATGACCTGACCTCTGCATTCAGCCTCGCACGGGGGCCAGGTCAGTATTCATTAGGTGGCCTGGCTCTGAGAAGTTCAAGTGAGGCGGGCAATGGGAAATTAATGACCCATTGGATACGATTTAAAAAGAATAGTGTTAGTATTTAAATCGTATATAAATGTAAGATTGATTTGAAGGCAGGTTGATTAACAAAGATTAAGCAGAGAGAGAGAGAGAGAGAGAGAGAGAGAGAGAGATTGATTAACAAAGATTAAGCAGAGAGAGAGAGAGAGAGAGAGAGAGAGAGAGAGAGAGAGAGAGAGAGAGAGAGAGAGGGAGAATTTGTATATAAATGGCGTTTTTCCCTTACGGATATGAATTTAAACTCATTACTGACATCTATTTCTATATGAGAGAAATCTTGTGAGAAATCGATACTTTACTGATATTGTGCTAATTCTGGCATAGATATTTGAACATATAAATCAACGCATGAAGAGAACCCGCACATTTTGATAAGCATCGTTAATCATCTCCCCTCCTACGAGTGTTCATCAAGATGTACATATGTCCCTCTGCTTGTGAATGATAATTTTGCAAATTGAAACTTTATTAATAGCCAGAAACACTTTAGCACTTATTCTTTTGCAGAGAATGAAATGTAAATATATTAAAATCGAATTAGTTCTGTAACTAGACACAATTTTATTGCTTAGAAAGAACTAATGGAATCAGTAAGGTGAATTTTCTGCTAGCACCTGATTTCACGCAAATAATGAAGTAATACAGTCCTATATATGAAACATGATCTAAAAACCTTCAGGCTTCATTTTAAGCTATAAACTAACCCCACAAATACCATGGCATCGATAAACAAAATTAAAAGCATAATCATATAGTAGCAACGTGAAAAAATATTGACATGAAATTATATGGCTGCTGCTAGCTATGCCTTCAATTCTAGTGGTTTGGTAAATGCAAGATTGTCAAGTTGGATGCTTAAATAGAAGTTCTCAGAGAAGTCTTGTGGAACCTAATGGGATACTATGATAGGATACAAGAACTTTGTTGCTTCGGGTATAATCTCGGTTAACTTTTCCACTTGAAATCCCAGTGCTTTCTCTGACTTCTTGCATCACACTATCCATAAAGATAGATAACAGCAATGGAGAAATATCCCACTTCTTGTCGGACCAACTTCAACTCCAAACTTCAGTTACATTTTCACCCTCCAAACTCCAAGACTCGAAGACACCCTGAATAAACAAAGGGAAACATTCTTTCACTGATGCAAAGGATCTTCTTCATGACAACCATGATCTGGGATGCTGATTGGTCTCAGCATCCCAGATCACACTCAGGTGCCAGGAATTGAGAAAGTGGGCTCCCTTGCTAAAATTACACACGACTGTGCAGCTAGTAGGCTACCATCAACATGCGAACCTCGTTATCACACCACAAGGTCGCAAAGCTAGCTTTATGGTTAAAATTAAGCAATTAAGCCTGAAGCAAAAGTAACAGACTTCTGCTAACAAAAAAAAAAGCTCAATAAAACGGTGACAGCTATGCACCTCCAGTTTTGCCAAATGGTGTATAGAAGCCACAAACATACAGATTCACCCAAACATTTAATTCATCCCAAAGTAACTAACAGCAGTAGTCCATCTCTTGGCAACTACGTAGAAGATTTTAAACATCCAGGAACTACAAGCACTATAAGCAGGTAATAGGAATTCCACAATTTATATACTTGCTCAACTAACATCAACTGCGTCAACTGTGAAATGAAACTACACTTACAACACCAAAATCTATTTCCAACTAAACTAAAAACAATAAAATTGCTAATGACGTTCTAATTAATTGCTTTCCTACAAGATTACAACTTTAGTATGTTAGAGCCCTAATAACTAGTTGAAGGTATCTTGGAAAAGCATCTTAATTTCTACTAGCCATTTTTGTTTCGCCCAGTGGCTCTTAAAAGTGTTTCAACCAATGCAGGCTTTATCTTTTTTCTTCCTGGCACTCTCTGACTCAGCCGAGGTTTATTGATATTTGTGCTTCCTTAATATTAATGAAACCGGATTGCTTAAAAATGTTAGTAACAATATGAGTTTTGTCTTTCCTTAACTTCAATAATTCTTCTTCATCCAGAGGCAAGTCAGCACTTCATGACTGCTAAATCCCAAGCTAGCATAAGGCTAGTATAATCTGACAGTAAGATCAACAAGATAATAACATACCAATCGCTCTGAAGAAGCCAAGATATACAGGTAAAACAGCTGATGGAGTTGGTACAAACTAAAAGGGTTAGCCTGACTTCCCAGAATTTGAAAATCATTCCAAGCATTTTTGAAAACAGAAGCTGAAAAACCGCACAACAGGACCACAAATTTTACACACGATCTATGCAATATTACTGTGAATATAGATTAACGTTTTGTATGTCTGTGCCCATCGACCTCAACTCACACGTGAGAGACCAAGTTCGATACCGGCCGTGGTAAAAACGAAGTACGCCTCTTTAAAGAAATAAAACTAATGGAACTCAGTTGCCCCAAGCAGTGAATTAATCCCATGATAGTGAGGTAAATGAGGTGTGGTTTGTTGCAGCTACGGTGGAGCACGAGTGGTTTGCAGCATCATTCCGAAAGAGTTGCTGTGAACCAAGATGTTAACATTCTTATATATATATATATATATATATATATATATATATATATATATATATATATATATATATATATATATATATATATATATATATTATATTTATTTATATTTATATTATATATACAGGGTGTTTCGAAATTAGAGGGCCCCCCTCTACAGCATAAACTAAAATTGATATGGACAAAAACAAAAGTAATTCAAAACAGGTATTTATTTAAGTTTCTCTCTGAGTATTTAATACTTTGTGTGGCCTCCATCTGCCTGTGCCACAGCCTGCACTCTTGAGGGGTATGATTTCGGCAAATCGCAAAAAAGCTGAGACTCAAACTCCATTTCCCTGAGCACTTCGATCACCTCTCTTCGCACGTCGTCGAGGCTTGGTATACCATCATAGTTCACTGTGCGTGCTTCAACACGATCCTTTAAGATACTACCAATGTTTTCACACACATTAAGGTCAGGGG
>NC_089768.1:8872500-8977500 GCF_040412425.1 Macrobrachium rosenbergii | reverse complement strand
TTTATAGCTTTTACTGTACCTTCACTAACGAAGGTGGGAGGATACGTTTTTTTTTTTTATCGGTGTTCATGTGTTGACAAAACACTGAGAATGGATGAAGGGACGCAAATGAATCTTGGTGAACGCATCCATTGATAGACTACACTGGATGATTAGTTTTTGAGAACGCAACCTGATTAAAAGCATTAGAAGATACTTTACCACTGCATTTGTAACACCTGTTTTAGGGAAGGAGTCTATGGTATAGTTTGCTTAGCCATCCATGGAATTTTTTATCACCAGTATTACAAATGCGTTACTGGCCCGGTAACTTCCTTGCTTACGTCGATAGAGGCACGACAGGTTTTCGTGGAACATTCCCATACTGCTATGCCTTACTGGAATTCACTCTTTGTCCTTTGGCTGCTGAGAAATTTGCATGCACTACACAATGAGGTGTGTGTGTGTGTATATATAATACATACATGCACATATATATACATATATATTATATATATATATATATAATGTATATACATATACGTATATATGTATATACAGTATGTATATATATAATATATATACACACACACACATATATATATATATATATATATATATATATATATATATATATATATATATATAATTGTAATAACCACAATGCCCTCTTAACTTCTCGAATTGTGGCTATTACAATTACATACGCATCTCGTAAAAAGTGATATATATATATATATATATATATATATATATATATATATATATATATATATGTGTGTGTGTGTGTGTGTGTGTGTGTGTGTATACATATATGTATACATTTCATCTTTGTGACGAAACCATGATACAGGTATTTTAATAACCTTACAAACGTTTTTCAAAATACTCCCTATTTGAATTTGAGGAAACTGACTAAAAATGGTTAATTATTGCCATACCAAACTTTTTGGGGGGTACTTTCTCATTGAAAATGAACTTACTAAATCAAAGGCACACAATTTAGTAAACTTTAAAATTTGACAGACAGCTGGTGGTAAATCCAGCCCGGTATATTAATTTATGAGCCATTCTAATTCAGAATCAATGATAATCAGATATTTTGAAAGTTTATACGAGACAGAGCCTACAGAGCTGATTATAGGTCTCAAAAGTAAATTCTATAAATTCTATATCATTTTTAACCAAGCTGCATAAAAAATGTGGTAACGACGAGGAATTAGAGGAAAACTGGGTAAAAAGGTATTTATTATTTCAAGTCGCTTTGAATTACTGCTGAATTGCTTAACTGTTTCGTTAAGGAGAATCTTAATCAGTTTCGTATGTGTAATATTATCTCTTATAAGTCTCCCCAATTTGAGAATTTCAATATTACTATTATACTGTATATTTGATTCATCCGCCATACTGATGTGGATGGCTCTATCGGGTCTCAGGTCAGTCAAGACGTTCCTTAAGTTTTGATGAGATTAATTTTACTATGACATTTTAATAATGAATAAACACGTTACAATATCATTCAGCTGATGTGGACGGTCATTTAATTTTTCAAAGGGAAACGGGGATGGCGCTGTGCATAAAGTGGTTGGCACAGTTAAAACTGCGAATGACAGAATAGAATAGAATAGAATATAGGATTCAGGCCAAAGGCCAAGCGCTGGTACCTATGAGGTCATTCAGCACTGAAAGGGAAGCTGAGAGAAAAGGAGATTTTTAAAGGTGTAACAGGAGGAAAACCTCGCAGTTGCACCATGACTCAATGGAAGAAAGAGAATATCAACGGAGGTACAGTAAAAGGAATGGAAGGGGTTGCAGCTAGGGGCCGAAGGCACGCTGCAAAGAACCTTAAGTAACGCCTACAGTGCACCATATGAGGTGCACTGACGGCACTACCCCCGGCCCCCCTACGAGGGTGCGGATGAAAACCCGTACCCCGAAACACACACAATTCTTCACAAACATTTTTGGCAATGTGTGAGGGTTTGCATGATATCGGCAAGAGATGGAAGCTAAATATGGAATTACGGAAGGGAATATTGAGCCAACTCTCCTTTGTCCAAGCAAAGTCTGGTCGCTGAATGGGAACGAATAAACAGTAGCACTGCCCAAAAATGGAAAATTGCAGTATCTGCAAAATTTCCGAAACTGAGATATGCCACCTATTGGGCTCGTGAAACACTAAATACGCAAGTTGCTGCAGTTTCAGAATGATTCTTCAATTCTTTATTTAGGGGGTCCCATTTTCAGTATCTGCAAAATCAGCAGTAAGGCATGAGAAAACTGCAGTATCTACCATTTTTCTCAGTTTTGTATTTTTGCAGATACTGCAGTCTTCCATTTTAGGGCAGAGCAGCTGTTCAGATGAGTTTTGAGTATAGGTGGGATGAGAATGATAAAAAGGAGACAATTTTAGATACGTGGCAAAAAAAAAAATAAAAAGTTAGTGCAGGTGAAGAGAGGGATCAACGATTTTGAGGCTGTTTGGTCATGGTCATCTACGGGTGTGTAGCAAGGATACACGGAATCGAGACTATTGGCCTCCTTATTATAATGCCCTATATATATATATATATATATATATATATATATATATATATATATATATATATATATATATATATATATATATATATATATATATTATAGATATAGATATATATACAGATATAGATATATATACATATACATATACATATATATATATATATTATATATATATATATATATATATATATATATATATATATATATATATATATATATATATATATATATATATATATATAGGCATGTAATAAGGAGGTCAATAGTCTCTGATTCCGTGTCTGAAGCCTTGCAACATAGATATATATATATATATATATATATATATATATATATATATATATATATATATATATATACATACATATACCTATATATATAATATATATATATTATATATATAATATATATATATATATATATATATATATATATATATATATATATATATATATAGGTATATATACAGATATACATACATATATATATAATTTATATATATGTATATGTTTATATATAAATATTAATACATATATCATAGAAATTAGTGTATGTGCCAACCTGGCTACAGAAAAATTACTGGCAGAAGCTACGTAATGAGGCAGTGCAACAATAACACTTGCAAAACCAGACAAGGCAGTAAGAGAATGCAAGCCTCCACAAAAGCAACTGCATTCTAACCACTGTTGGTTAACCATTTT
Organism: Macrobrachium rosenbergii; assembly: GCF_040412425.1. Taxonomy (NCBI): domain Eukaryota; kingdom Metazoa; phylum Arthropoda; class Malacostraca; order Decapoda; family Palaemonidae; genus Macrobrachium; species Macrobrachium rosenbergii. The sequence goes on along the minus strand of NC_089768.1, from coordinate 8,974,276 downwards.
CAACTCAGACGTTGAAATTTGGTAAGTATGGACCACGGGGGTTCGATGGTACAATCCTGGTCGACAAACTCCCGGCAGTCAGAAGTGGGTCGACTGGACTGAAGGATCAAAAGAAATATTAATACATATAATGATGCAAAAAATAAAAACTTATATACATATCAGATTTACTTCTGATTTGTCTGCCGTACTTTTATTCTTTCTTCTCTTCACCTGAACATAATGACGGTAATATAGTTCTATCTGCCTTTGTTAGACAATCCTAAAAGCAAAACACTTGGCCGTTTTTTAAATGTTACCACACAGGAGAATTTCATTTACTTTATATATAAAAGTTTTTTATGTTGAGCCCTTGATGCAACTTGCTTATCTTTAACTTCGTTTCAAATCTAGGTTGTGGCATGCCAGGCAGTGTGTATCCTAGCCACATCGCTTTCCGTCCTACAGTACCAAAAAAATCACATCGAGAAACAACATAAAAGTGAAAGAAGGAAAGGAATTTCGATTCTGAATTGGGAATGATTCCTTTTGATAACACTTGTGTGATTGCTTTTGATAACGCTTGTGACTTGGGGTCGATGGGTGACAGAGCTCTCAAAAAAGTTTGTTGTCCCCTGCTCTACATGATGAACTTAATGAGGATTTCCTGTCCTTTCGTTCAATGAGAAGTCATCAATTCTCCTTCAATACCCTCCTGAGGTCGTCACTGAAACCCCTTTGTTAAGTTGTTACCTAAGCCTCCTAAGACAGAGAGGCAAGCAGAACACAAAACTGCCCTAAAATGGAAGACTGCAGTATCTGCAAAAATACAAACTGAGAAAAATGGTAGATACTGCAGTTTTCCCTTGCCTTACATTTTGCAGATACTGCAAGTGGGACCCCCCTAAATAAAGCACTGAAGAGTCATTCTGAAACTGCAGTAACTTGTGTATTAGTGTTTCACGAGCCTAGTAGGTGGCATATCTCAGTTTCGAAAATTTTGCAGGTACTGCAGTTTTCCATTTTAGGGCAGAACGCCTCATACGTAGAGTTAAACGTGCCATTACAAAAGTTCTTCTTCCTTCCCTTACGTCGATGTGCTGGTTACAAATAAAAGGGGAATTTGTAATGCAAAGAAAGGAAAAGACGAATAAAGGAAGAAACCCAGCTCTGAGAAAGGCGTTCTTAAACAACTTATAAAAGGACGGGGCTGTTGATGATTATCACTGGCATGTTTATGTTAACTCTCTTTAGATCTTTGAAGGTGATGCTTAATCTTATCTATCTTCCCTTGCGTTCATTAATATTCATGTTCAAGAAAGCATCCTTCGAGGAGACAGTGCCAACAAATAAAATCAATAATGGAAGTTTAGTGTACCTTGTCACCTTCTCTTTCCCTACGCCTTCTGTTGACCGGAGCGATAAGGATGCACTTAACCCATTAACGACGCTGAAAAGTCTTATCGTTTACGCTCTTGCGTTTAGAAGTGTTGACAATATTGCCCAGGCAATAAACGTCAAATTCTCCCAACGTGAAGTCACCCACACAAAAAAAAAACTACAAAATGGCCAAAATAAAGATGCAAGCACAGTGAGAATGCCATCATATTTGCTCGAACAAACGCGTTCCATCATATTGCCTTATCTGATACAGACGCGTGGACTGAAGGTAAACCTCATTACCCAGAGCGTCTAGGAGATGGCTTTTCACTTCCCCCTTCGAACAATTATCTAATGACGTACAGCAGTTGTTACCCGAGATCCAAAAACTGATAACAACTAATTTGATGGGCAGTTGCTTGTTTATCTTAATGAGTCCGATGGCCGCAATCTCAATGGACGACGACAACAACGGATAAAGATTTGCCTTGATAGAACGCCATTATCGAGAAAGGTCTTCGTTTCTCGCGTGTTAATGTCGACCGAGAATACTGTTCAATTTCTTTACGGCGATAGAAGAGTTGGAAGCCTCTAGTTAACAGTTGGAGGACGGAATTTAAAACGCAGGGGAATTCGCGAGGTGCACAGTTCAATCTTGATTAAAGTAGATGATTGGCATGAAACAAATAATACCTCTTATCGTTAATCGTTTTAGCATTGTGAGATTTTCCTTGATTTTTTTTAAAGCGAACTTAATTTTTTGTCAAGCAAAAACGTGTAGGAGAGAGAGAGAGAGAGAGAGAGAGAGAGAGAGAGAGAGAGAGGATACAGTAATATTCTATTGCAAAAGTTGCCAGCAATCTTTCCAGCAGATTCTCAAAATACTTCGGCCTGGAAATATGTAGGCATGAAGACTCGGTACAATTGCATGACCTCCCATCAGAACATTTACATTACATAAGAGCAGCATTTGGCGCAAGCTCGCGTCATCCAGTCACCGAGCCTGTTAATGACCCTACATCTTGCAAAAAAAGTTAAGAGTATCTTAGTTTAGCCAGACCACTGAGCTGGTTAACAGCTCTCCTAGGGCTGGCCCGAAGGATTAGATTTATTTTACGTGGCTAAGAACCAACTGGTTACCTACCAACAGGACCTACAGCTTATTTGTGGAGTCCGAACCACATTATAACGAGAAATGAATTTCTATCACCAGAAACAAATTCCTCTAATTCTTCATTGGCCGCTCGGAGAGTCGAACGCTTGCAAGACGGCAAGTAATGCAACCCTGTCTTCATTAGCTGTGAACCTCAGATCCGTCATTGATGACACATACTGCATAACTAGACTCCCTGAGTCCCTGCCTCACTACAGTGAGCAAAGCTTCGTGTTGTAACATCGAGGTAATGAAGACCAACTAGGTAAACAAAGCGTCACTCTGGCTTCTTGCGCCTAACTCAGCAACGAATTATTGAGAAAATCGGTTGAAAGGCTTCGTTCTCCGGAGCCCGCTAACCGCCGGAAATCTTCGCAGCGCTGTTTTTTCACGTTTGCCTAACTGGTAGTTTGGTTGGCAGATAATTATAATCCGAATAAAGGCGTCAGTCACCAGTAAATCGTGATGACTGCGGATTTTCAATATTCATATGAGATATACAAACAACTAAATGAGAAATAGTTCTCTCTCTCTCTCTCTCTCTCTCTCTCTCTCTCTCTCTCTCTCTCTCTCTCTCTCTCTCTCGGATTTTCAATACTCAGATATACAAACAACTAAATGAGAAATAGTGTCTCTCTCTCTCTCTCTCTCTCTCTCTCTCTCTCTCTCTCTCTCTCTCTCTCTCTCTCTCACTGTATATATATATATATATATATATATATATATATATATATATATATATATATATATATATATATATATATATATATATATATATATATATATAGGAGAATGAAATCTTGACTACTAAGATAAGAGAAGTTTTGAATGATTCCTATTTACAAACTGCATTAACAGTTAATCTCTTTTGTATATATATTGTATATATATTATATATATATTATACATATATATTTGTAATGCCGCAATGACCTCTCAATTTCTCGAATTCCTCACAATGACAAACGGTGGTAGCTTTGGTAATGGGTGGAAAATATCTGAAAGCTGGCTTAAGGCAACGACCCCTGAGATTACAGGTTAACATTTATACATATTATTCTAGAAGTATGCTCAAGAAATTCGCTTTGACTCAGGCTCACAACTACCGTGGTACCACTGATTAACTGAGTGGATAGCGCATTGCAATTATAATTTATCCGATAGAGCCAGCAAAAGAGATTAACTGCCAATGCAGTTTGTAATTAGGAATCATGCAAAGCTTCTCTTTTCTTAATAGTCAAGATTTCATTCTCCTGCGGCAGTCAGCTCAGAGTGAAACCTTTGTTTTCAGTCGCAGAGCCTCTGTTTCTGTTAATACATTAGCTATGAAACTTATTCGCTTGTTAATAATGAACATTCGGTGCTACTATAGTAGGCGGTCTACCTGCGTGTTTCTGCTATAGTAGGCGGTCTACCTGTGCGTTTCTACTAGAGTAGGGGGTCTACCTACGTGTTTCAAATATAGTAGGCAGTCAACCTGCGTGTTTCTGCTATAGTAGGCGGTCTACCTGCGTGTTTCTGCTATAGTAGGCGGTCTACCTGTGCGTTTCTACTAGAGTAGGGGGTCTACCTACGTGTTTCAAATATAGTAGGCAGTCAACCTGCGTGTTTCTACTATAGTAGGCGGTCTACCTGCGTGTTTCTGCTATAGTAGGCGGTCTACCTGCGTGTTTCTGCTATAGTAGGCGGTCTACCTGTGCGTTTCTACTAGAGTAGGGGGTCTACCTACGTGTTTCAAATATAGTAGGCAGTCAACCTGCGTGTTTCTGCTATAGTAGGCGGTCTACCTGCGTGTTTCTGCTATAGTAGGCGGTCTACCTGTGCGTTTCTACTAGAGTAGGGGGTCTACCTACGTGTTTCAAATATAGTAGGCAGTCAACCTGCGTGTTTCTACTATAGTAGGCGGTCTACCTGCGTGTTTCTGCTATAGTAGGCGGTCTACCTGTGCGTTTCTACTAGAGTAGGGGGTCTACCTACGTGTTTCTAATATAGTAGGCAGTCAACCTGCGTGTTTCTACTATAGTAGGCGGTCTACCTGCGTGTTTCTACTATAGCAGGCGGTCTATTTGCGTGTTTCTACTATAGTAGGCGGTCTATTTGCGTGCTTCTACTATAGTAGGCAGTCTACCTGCATGTTTCTATTAATAGTAGGCGGTCTACCGGCGTGTTTCTACTATAGTGGGTGGTCTACCTGGGTGTTTCTACTATAGCAGGCGGTCTACCTGCGTGTTTCTACACTGTTTCGCCGTGTTTAGTACTAGCCCCTCGGGGATCAAATGCCCCTAAGTGCACTTGATCACATTTGATCCCCGAGGAGCTAGTACTAAACACGGCGAAACACATTTGATCCCCTGGGTAGACCACCTACTATAGTAGCACCGAACATTCTAAGATGCTCTTCTCTCTCTCTCATTACTAACCGCAACAGCAGATATCAACAACACTTGACCTTTTTCACGAAATCAAAAATCCTTCGGCTCCTTAACCAGAGTCTTCTCGGAGCTCACACACAGACACACATTATCGATATCTTTCATGAGCAAAATTTAAAAAGGCTCCATTCAAATGATTACTCCGGAACACGGCTGGGTATCGAAGTTCTTACGGAGTTTATGAATATTTCCTAACATTAGTGGAATTTAGTTTAGGCCAAAGGCCAATCACTGGCACCTATGAGGTCACTCAGCACTGGAAAGGAAATTGAGAGTATATTTGAAAGGTGTAACGGGAGGAAAGCCTCGCAGTTGCACTATGAAATCATTGTTAGGAGAGGGTGGATAGCAAGATGGAAGAGAGATAATATGAAAGCAGGTACAGTGAAAGGAATGAAAGGGTAGTGTCGTGAGGTGCACTGACGGCGCTAACCCCCTACGGTGCCTAACATAAGTGAAAGAACTCTAGCTAATCTGAGAAAAAAAAACAAAAATAAAACGAGGTACATCATAGCCAGGCAAGCATGGGGAACAACGTACACAAGAACCACTCTTGAGAGAGAGAGAGAGAGAGAGAGAGAGAGAGAGAGAGAGAGAGAGAGAGAGATCTTGCAAAGGATTTACCCAGCAGGGGAGCGGAGCAAGTAGAAGTAATGCTGAAAATAACATGGCAGTCTGACAAGACGAGAAAGAGAAAGTCCGGAACAAGAAATGAGATTTCTTTCATTCTCCGTAAGATAAAATAAAGAAAATGGGACAGATTTTGTTTCAGTGACTTACGCAGAAGGGTGTATCAAGAGTTCCACTTACAAAAGAATGTAAGGAGAAACCGTGGATGAAATGAATGTAATTGCGAAAAATATACATACATACATATACATATATATATAATATATGTATATATACAAATATATATATGTATGTATCCATGTATATATATACATACATACGCACGTATGTATATATATATATATATATATATATATATATATATATATATATATATATATATATATATATATATATATATATATATATATATATATATATATATATATATATATACATACATACATACGCACACTGTTAACACCCGTGAACTGACACAACACGAACAGATAACCATATCGTCAGTCTATTCGTAAACAAAATCAAATATCAATTCAAGCCCCAATATTGGGATTTGAGTCAATTCACCCTCTGTGCCCAACTCTGCATATTAATGAATAATTGCATCCAAACATTCATAATGAATATTCATAAATATCCATTTTGGCTGATGAGGTGCCTATGGCTGATCAATATTCATAGATTTCAAAATCTATGGTAATAATGGCTAGGAGGTTTGCATACAATTGGGGGATTGGTATCAGTGCTAGGTAATTTGTTTAATGTTCTGATATATATATATATATATATATATATATATATATATATATATATATATATACATACTGTATATATATATATATACAAACATATTACTTGACTAATTGATTGATCATGCCTATTAAAACTGGCGTCACAACATCTAGGTTACTGACGTCGTAATAAATTTAAATAGAACACTAAAAACAAATAAATAAGTTCAAAAAGAATTTCATATAAAAATATAAAAAAATATATGTATATATCATATTTGTTCGAATATGATATCAATACTTAATATATATATATATATATATATATATATATATATATATATATATATATATATATATATATATATATATATATATATATATATATATATATATATATATATATATATATATATATATATATATATATATATATATATATATATATATATATATATATATATATATATATATATATATATATATATATATATTTAATATATATTCACGTATACATATACATATATGTGTGTTACGACTGCAAGACTATTGATAAAATTTCTGTATTACTGTATTCCTTGTATTGTTGTATTCGCGCTTGTTTTATAATATTTAAAAAAAAAGTTAAGTATACCTTAGTTTAACCAGACCACTGAGCTGATTAACAGCTCTCCTAGGGCTGGCCCGAAGGATTAGATTTATTTTACGTGGCTACGAACCAATTGGTTACCTAGCAACGGGACCTACAGCTTATTGTGGAATCCGAACCACATTATAACGAGAGATGAATTTCTATCACCAGAAATAAATTTCTCTAATTCTTCATTCACCGGTCGGAGAATCGAACGCGGACCCAGCAGAGTGCTAGGAGAGATTTAAAATGTTTAGGCTATAAAGACAAGCACTGAGGCACTTTCGGCCACCACTTCCGATGTAAAAATAAGTAGCCATGAGTGACTCGCGTCTGCCCCGTGACATTTTAGGCGCATATTAGAAGCTCAAAATAGGCCAATGTAAGTTGCAAGAGAGATAAATAAAAGCTTACCTAAGCACTCGCGCTTGCCTGTAGATCTGTAGATTATGTAGGAATCTAAAATACCCTGTCATCAGGCCCTGTAAAGATACAATTTCAGAATTTAATAATAATAATAATAATAATAATAATAATAATAATAATAATAATGTCAAGCTTAGAGAACCCACTCGCAGCAGGTTCGCTGTTCTAAACATGAACACTTCGGTGTACCAGACATTAGATCCCCCAGGGGCTAGTACTAAACAAGGCGAAGTATATTTGACCCTCAGGGGCTAGTATTAAACGCGGCGAAAAAGTAGAATCACTGTTTCGCCGTATTTAGTACTAGCCTCATGTGGAATTGGAGTTCGGACCGGAAAGGGTTGGCCATTCTTTACATGGGGATCATTGGGTTCGCTGTTCTTGACATGGAGACGGGTTCGCTGATCTTGGCATGATCCAACAATCATAATAATAATAATAAAGTGGCATTGCACGGGACATGCATTTGCGTGAAATCACTTAAGATTAACATGTTTGATCTTCGTTTGAACTTTTGAGGTTCCAATTGCACCACATCCTCAGGGACTGTTCCTTAGTCCAACAGCGTGAGGAATAAAGGACCTCTGGCACTAAGAAGTTCGACAGCGAGGCACATTTACTGCATATTGGTGCTGCTGTTCAGCAAATCTGGTTGCTCTCGGCAGGAAAAGGGGATCAGGTATCAATCGTGAACTTGAACTAAACTGATGTCATTCTTTTAAGCCCTGTCCACACTAGCGGGCACTGCCCGACGGGCAAACACCGTTCCCATAACCCGTTCCACTATGCTGACCGTCCGAGTATGGAGCCAGAACGATGCGATTGTCTGGTAACACTGCTTCAGAAGCGAGAGAAAATATGTACAGCTGAAGTGCCCGACGGGCATGCCCGCTAGTGTGGACAGGCCAGAATGGCGTGGTATTCTAAAGGAACATAAACTTTGGTAGTCAGTTTTATTTAGTTATAATAACATAGATTGTTTAATTGAATATCGGATTTAGGCCAAAGGCCAGGCACTGGGACCTATGAGGTCATTCAGCGCTTAAAAGGAAATTGACAGTAAAAGGTTTGAAAGGTATAACAGGAGTGAAACCTCGCAGTTGCACTATGAATCAATTGTTAGGAGAGCGTGGAATGTAAGATGGAAGAAGGAGAATATGAAAGGAGGTACAGTAAACGGAACGAAAGGGGTTGCAGCTAGGGGCCGAAGGTATGCTGCAAAGAACCTTAATGCCAACAGTGCACCGCATGAGGTGAACTGACGGCACTATCCACCCCCCCTCTATCAGAGGTATTAACATAGATTCTAAGATGTTCTTGACATAACATTATTCCATCTACTGTATGTTTGGCAATTAAACCCCAAAAGTTCAAGCGAAGATGCGATGCTTCACATCCCAAGAACAATTCACTTTGTATTTTACTAATTCATTTATATTTTTATCTAATTGTTTAGTCAATTATTAATTCATCATGTTTTCTTGTTTAATAAGTGATCTCCTCTTTCTGTATTTCCTGTTATCTTCTGTCATTTCTTTCCAATGAACCCAATACTCTTTGGAAGCTTTAATTTCAAGTCAGCGGCCCCTGCAGGCTTGTTCCATACGAATAAGTCCCGCGGGGGGTTAGTGTTGTCAGTGCACCTCATGTGGTGCGCTGTAGGCACAACTTAAGGTCTTTGCAGCGTCCCTACGCGGACTGCAGCTGCAATCCTTTTCATTTCTTTTACTGTACCTCCATTCATATTCTTTCTTCCATCTTGCTTTCCACCCTCTCCAACAATTGTTTCACGGTGCAACTGCGAGGTTTTCCTCCTGTTACACCCTTAAAACCTTTTTACTGTCAATTTCCACTTCAGTGCTGAATAACCTCATAGGTCCCAGCACTTGGCCTTTTGTCCAAAATTTTATATTCTATATTTCATACGAATAGGGGTTTATCTCTGGCTTATAATAATAATAATAATAATAATAATAATAATAATAATAATAATAATAATAATAATAATAATAATAATAATAATAATAATAATAAACTTCTACGGGACCTATCAATTCTAAGGGTTTTAAATGGAGGCGTACAACAAAAAATCAATATTCTTTTGGCAAATTCTAACTGAATATTCATGTGGATTTATTTTGAAATTAATTCCTTACTCGCCTGGGCGCAAACTACATACATACATACATACATACATACAGTACATACATATACATACACACGCTACATTTGTATTCAGACGACTTCGAACAAATAAACATCATGCAAAGCTAATGGTCGCTCAGTACGAGCGGTTTCCTTTAAAATGATGTAACGACTATTTCATAAACATAAGACTTTAGTAAAATTATTTCCCCCTACACTTAATGCTAAATAAACTTTTCCTTTAATTGTAATAACTAAAAGCGCCTTAAAGCTACGTCCACACGATCGAGCTTTGTTCGACGAACTTTGTCCGATGTGACGTCAGAAGCGGAGAAACAGCTGGCGAAGTCAGCAGTGTGCCCGCTTCTGACGTCACACCGGACAAAGTTCGTCGAGCAAAGCTCGATCGTGTGGACGTAGCTTAGCCCCTTGCACTCGATGGGCAAATGCACGGCGGGCAGACACTGTTACCAATTTGGCGGGCGTAGGTGACGTCATAGACTGCCTGCCTTGGACTGTTTGATCTGGTAACACTGTTTAAAAGCGAGAGAATGACGGCCAAATCAATGGATTTTAAAAGCTCATAAAACTGCACAATTTACTGTGGCCTAGGCCTAATGAGTTAACGAATTTTGGAGTACAGACCTAAAATTACTGGATTTCATCCCAAGACACTTCTTTAGTTATCAGTTATTCACTGAAAATAGGCCTATCACCTTCAGGTTAGTCTTTACTGCCTTAAATGCATTCTGGGGGAGAAAGTGCCCTTCTGGTCGCTGATTTGAGTTCCCTGATAAACGCTTGGTTGGAACTGAATATTTAGGCCAAAGTCCAGGTGCTGGGACCTATGATGTCATTCACTCCTGACAGGGAAATTGATAGAGTAAAAAGGTTTTAAAGCTGTAACCTTATGAAAACATTCGCAGTTGCACTACGAAACAATTGTTAGGAGGGGGTTGAGGCAAGTAATATGAAAAACTATATGAACGGAGGTACAGTAAAAGGAATGAAAGGGGTGGTTGAGCTAGGGGCCGAAGGGACGCTGTAAAGACCCTTAAGGTGAACAGACGGCACTAACCCACTACGGGGCTGATAAACTATGCTTGCATGTCTTTTGCTGACTAAAATTGAAATCCGGGAAAAGTAAGCTACCAAAATGTTTGCAGAAGTAATGATGAATTGTGCCGAAGCAATTTTCCCTTACGTAAAAATTTATTTTATTCCTTTACTTGACAAAATAAATAAGGCTTTTTATGTACGGACAGAATCTTAGCCAGAGTTGGCAAACGAGAGAACTGCTGGCACTGAGAACCCAGTGTTTGCAAGACCAACTGGTATTCAGTGTTTTTTAAAACATCTTCAATTCACGCCAGCTTCTTGGGTAGTTTCTGTTCCAATATTCGGAGTTTCAGAGCTTGCATTCAGAGGAAACATGCTGAAAGGAAAGGATTTCTTGACCCAGTCTCTGCACAGGGTTGTGGGGGGGGGGGGAGAGAGAGCGAGCGAGCGCTTATCTGTCCTCGTACAACAGCTAACATACACGAGAGAGAGAGAGAGAGAGAGAGAGAGAGAGAGAGAGAGAGAAACGTATCTGTCCTCCTACAACAGATAACATACCACAGAGAGAGAGAGAGAGAGAGAGAGAGAGAGAGAGAGAGAGAGAGAGAGAGAGAGAGAGAGAGACCCAGCTATTCGCATAAAACATGACCTCCGGTATCATCTAAGTATTCAACTGACGCCAAAAGGTCGTTTAGTGAATCAATCATCAATAATCCTCTGATAAGCTTATTTCCCGAGTGATCTCGCCTCATGGATAACAATTCAAGGGAGAACGTACTTTTGACATTTGGGATGAAAGTCCCTAGCAATGAAGTTGAAATAATGGCGTCACTGAAGGGGGAGAGGGGTCTGCCCCGGGTGAAACTGTCCGGGGGGCGCATTCTGGTATCTATTGAGCAGGTCAGGTTAGTGTATCAAACCTCGCGATATCGTCAATAGAGAATGAAGTTACTAACCAGTTGGGCTCAGTTATTAACGAATTCGCTTCTAACAAAGCTCTAGGGTTCCGTTGTCAATCTGCTGTATTGTGTTTTAGCTTTACGAAATAAAATGAGAAGTTCAGGCTTAAAATACTTAATTTTCAATACTTAACTTTTACGATGGGAATCTGACACCACTAACGATAGTTACGCCACCGAGTTTAAACAGTTGGTTTGATATGAAGCCTACAGAACTACGTCGTTAACTAGTTATCTTCACTCCACTGCACTTAATACTCAGCTAGTTCTACAAAGGTTGGAAACTCGGGCACGCAAGAACATTTAAATTAACTTACCATTCGTCATATACCCCATAAACTTCGAGATGTCAGTGAACCTCACATGGTGCACTGTAGGCATTACTTAAGGTTCTTTGCAGTGTTCCTTCTGCCACTAGCTGCAACCCCTTTCATTCCTGTGACTGTACCCTAGTTCGTATGCTTTCTCACATTTTACTTTCCACCTTCCCCTAACAATTTTCTTAATGCAAATTAGATTATCCTATTACACTAACCTTTATACTCAATTTTGCTTTTAGCGCTGAATGACATTGGTCAGAGCGCTTGGTCTTTGGCCTCAATTTTATTCTCTATTCCATCTTGGTCATAGAACGTAGGGCCTGAGATTAATCAGAAAATAGGCCTAACGAATGGGAAACCAAATTAACTGTATAAATCTATGCAAAACTTGTAGCTTAACACTACTCCTGACAGTACCTGTATCCACGATACGACTGCAGCTAGAAACTGCTTCACTGTACGAATTGAGCGTGCGCGCGCCCGTGTACACAGAGAGAGAGAGAGAGAGAGAGAGAGAGAGAGAGAGAGAGAGAGAGAGAGAGAGAGAGAGAGAGAGAGAGAGAGAGTTTTCACAAGAACGGTTTCCATATTCGTTGGTCTTAAAAATTCTGGAAACTTGTAATTTAAACCCAGCATCTTAACTCAATCACTTAGCTTTAAATATTTAAGTATTTCTGGTTGCCTGAGCTATCCTTAGTGCAAGCATTAACTTTTACAATATGTCACCTTTCTTTGAAAAATTTTCAAAGCTTAATATCTGAATTTCCTTCGACACTGGTCTGAACCACTTGGAGGGCAATTTAAGCAGCTCTTCATAGCTTAGAAACTCGATCTTTTCTTTTCATGACGAGTCTAAAGTCCTAGTATGAGAAAACATTAACCAACCCTAATATTCGCAGTCATTTTAAATAACCAGTATTTACGAATACAGAGGTCTATACTTTATTAGTTAATTCCCTTTATGTACAACAGTTTGCAGTTAAAGTTTACACGTCCATTCTTACAGGTGGCAGGCGAAATAAATTTTGACGAGTACTATGAATTTTATTACTGCCTTTCAACTTTATTCCAACTACTGGATTCCAAACTTAAAGTTCTAAAAGAAATCTGCTAACCAACCACATATTCTGGGACTGAAAATTTAACACTATCTTAAGCATTTTGTCAACCACATAGGCGACATTTTGTACACATGTTTAACTCAATATATAGTGTCATGGTAAGGTTTGAGCCAAAATGTTTAATTTCAGGGTTCGTAAGAATGGGAGGTATTAAGATTGATTTTTCAGTTTTATGGCTTAGGATTGAAGTTAACTGTTTACACGAGTATTACGTATCACGTTTAACATTTTAAATTGCTGAAACAGGACATTGCAAAAGAATGTGCGCAGCAATTCCAGGGTCTCCTCCTCACCTCGTTCAAAAACTGTTGTGGGTCCAAAGCGTCGAATACACGTGGTTATGTCAGAAAATCTGTAAGCTCTTGAAAAATCTCTGCTCCAGTAACCCGTTCCTGTAATGAACGGAAATGAGAAAGGATTCCATTAAAAAAAATTAAAATAGTTTTCGAAATTGACAAATTTTAATAGCACTGCAACAAAATGTCCTGAAGACTAGGTTTTCAAAAAGAACTAAGACTAAGGTCACTAACTTTGAAAACCAAATATTTTGAAGACAGCAGTTAAATGTTAACTTCGCCGAACTAAAACTCTCATTATATCCAGAATTTTAACAAGCCACTTCCAAAGACTTCAAGGGTGGTGAACAAGTACTGAGTGAACCAAGTTTACACAGCATAATAGCAGTAGTCAGCAAGCCAGGGTTGCCAAACAAGGTTTAACGTTCATGAAATGGTATGCTTTTAACCACAACTCTCATACAACCAAACACTAGTTAATAGTTTGGTCCACTATCAACACCAAGCATTCTATTTATCTCATGGCAATTATGGAATAAAAACTACAAAAGTTAACCAATGAATTAAGAAAAAAGTTGTAAGTTGTTAAGACTAAGCTTATAATTCAAATTTACTGCTCTTGAACATCAAAATCAGTCATATGTAAAAGCAAATTCCATTGAGTTCAAGTACTGAAATACTAACACTTACGTTAATTAACTGAAATACTACTAACACTTACGTTAATTAACTGAAATACTACTAACACTTACGTTAATTAACTGAAATACTACTAACACTTACGTTAATTAACTGAAATACTACTAACACTTACGTTAATTAACTGAAATACTACTAACACTTACGTTAATTAACTGAAATACTACTAACACTTACGTTAATTAACTGAAATACTACTAACACTTACGTTAATTAACTGAAATACTACTAACACTTACGTTAATTATTGAAATACTACTAACACTTACGTTAATTATTGAAATACTACTAACACTTACGTTAATTATTGAAATACTACTAACACTTACGTTAATTATTGAAATACTACTAACACTTACGTTAATTATTGAAATACTACTAACACTTACGTTAATTATTGAAATACTACTAACACTTACGTTAATTATTGAAATACTACTAACACTTACGTTAATTATTGAAATACTACTAACACTTACGTTAATTATTGAAATACTACTAACACTTACGTTAATTATTGAAATACTACTAACACTTACGTTAATTATTGAAATACTACTAACACTTACGTTAATTATTGAAATACTACTAACACTTACGTTAATTATTGAAATACTACTAACACTTACGTTAATTATTGAAATACTACTAACACTTACGTTAATTATTGAAATACTACTAACACTTACGTTAATTATTGAAATACTACTAACACTTACGTTAATTATTGAAATACTAACACTTACGTTAATTATTGAAATACTAACACTTACGTTAATTATTCTAAGATTATTGGTAGAAATTAACGTCCTTTACAATTAAAAATTAAAAAAAAATAAGTTATATTTTTAATCTAAAATATTCAACAGCATATTTACTTTACTAAAATAACACTAAGTTTTCAAAATTAAACCTTGAAAGCTTTACTTTAAAACTAATCAGTGAATCAGCATAATGGCAAAAATTAGTTAACTTCAAAATTTACTACAAGCAATTACTAGCTCAAAATCTTTTAAACATAAGGTGCCTTAACTTCTAATAGTTTCAACTAATGCACTAGCCACTTGAACGATATTAAAAATTCCCAGCAACCTGTCCGTAGGCCCTAGGACCTACGGGCAGGGCATGGGAGTCCTCCATCCCTACATGGGCACCGCCCCTGTAGGGGTGGTAAAAAAAATTGGCTTGGCTGGTTAAAAAAAAAAAACCAACTTACCCAAGTCTTAGTTTTGGTATACCAAAATCGCGAGTGATTGATATTTTTTACTGTTGGGAGTAAGACAGTTAACCTGGCATCACAATTTTAACTTCAGTGTTAACGTCTTCGTAGAATTTTTTTGGTAAAAGTTAGCCTGTATTCAGATTTTTTCGAATTCACGACCTGAAAATTTTAAAGTTCTTCATTGCAGTATAATGTAGTGTCACTAGTTTAAATTTTTCATTATAGCAAATTTCAGTATACAACAAACATGTGAAAAATCGCCACATCAACATGAACGCAAGTCTTAAAATACCATTAACAATATGCACAATTGTCTATAGAAAATATTAGTTGTCTATAGAAAATTTTAAATCTTAATACTAACCTAAATAACCAAAAAGTTCCCCAGTTGCAAACCGAAAAACCGAATAAACAGTGCCAATCAGGGGAAAATTCTCTGCAGTACCGACATATCCAGGGATCCAGGGAAAAACAATGTTTCGAATTGTAGTCTCGGGACTTCGATAATCAGTTTAAATTAACTAAATCATTAGCAAATAAGTGTTGCTTATAATTACTTTAAAGTTAATCATACAAAAGAAATTTACTTTACAAGAACTTAAGACACTTAGGAGTTCAAGGTACATTTAACTTCTCAAACCCATAATCAACAAATACAATGGAACACTAAACGTGAAAACTGAATTTGACCCAAACTCAAGAAATTCCTGTAGATTATACAACCAAAGTAACTTACTAGTCTTACTACAAACGTTAAATTCAGTAAATTCGAGGAATTATAACAAAATCCTTAAACCAATGAAACAGTTCCCTCTGCATAACAGGCGGCTTTAGGAAAGCACAATGCACCATACGAAATCCTAGAAACTGATCAACTAATACACAAACTTAATGTATATAAGCTACAGTATAAACACGTTTAGTCCCAACCAAGCGAGTGTAAAACAACAAGAACAAGTTCCGCAGACGTAAACAACCCTAACCTTAGGGGAAAATACCAGGTCCTTCCCTAACCAGACCTTATATTCCTAACTTAACATATTCCTAACATAACTTAAGGCCCCTAAAGTAGCACTAAACATCGGCGACAATGGAGTATGGACTTACCTTCCGGTCTGCAAACTAGCCCTCCCAACATCTTACCGCTCGAAAGGACACTTCGCTAACAACGAAACAAATACTAAGAACAAAGGCTTTGTTCACCCTGAAGTCAGGTCTCGTGACGTCACCGATGCCAAGGATCATCAAATCAGGAGAGGACGGTCTATCCCAGTGGCGTAATTTCGCGTCCTTGTTTTTGTCTGTGAGGAAACAGAAGAGAATTTAGCAATGCTTTTGTTTGTGTTACGTTCACTTTCGGCTGTTTAGTAAAATAGGGTTTAGTGAATCACCATAGATGGTTATTTTCACTAACAAATGGTTAATTTATATCGATTTATGAATGAAGAATGACAATCATTTGTTTTAATAGGTATCCTAACTGTTACGGAGAGAAATAGTCTACATTCGTACGTTGCGAAATTGTAAATTGCCAAAAAACTCATTTCACCTCTCTCTCTCTCTCTCTCTCTCTCTCTCTCTCTCTCTCTCTCTCTCTCTCTCTCTCTCTCTCTCTCTGTGTGTGTGTGTGTGTGTGTGTGTGTGTGTGTGTGTGTGTGGGTGGGTGTGTACTGGTCACTTTTTACCAGATACATAAGGAATTGTAATATCCACAAGCCCTCCTGACTTTTCGAATTCTTCGCGCTTTTTTTTTAGATACGCTTGTCACTACAAAGCCTTAGAGCCAAGTGTAATATATATGTCATTATATATTGATTGTTTTTCATATCACGAATAACTCTGATATTTTTTATCTTAGATTGGCTAACTGTGAAGTTTTATTGCTTAATTTATGAGGTGCTTTCGTAAGATTTTCCTTACACTTAAAATTCAATTCCATTCATACCTTTAGGGTTTCTTGAAACTTAGTGGAGGACTAGGAAAGGATTAACAGCCTACCTACAGTATAGTTACTTCCGACGCAAGAAATTCTTTCTTCAATAAACTGATCAATTTTCATTGGTTATCTTTGACATGTGTCTTATACCTTTCACTAAATTTTACTTATTTTGACTTGTTTTATTCCCTCCATCGAATCTTTCAAAATCTACAATTTTTTTTTTTTTTTTTTTTTTGGTGATAAGTCGATGAAAGAGAAAGTTTGTAATTCAAACTTTGCTTCGTTTACAATTATGCCACTTCTATTTTCTGAAATCTCGAATTCAGTGTTGTAAATAGAAAATGCGTTTTCTTTGGATCTAGCATTGTGGTTTTGGCCACATTTGCATTTTGGTGCTGCGCCTGAACTCCACTCGGTCGGATCCAGTTCAGGATCGTTGTTACGCTATTATCAGTTTGGCCGTGGTGGCTGCAGTTCTTGTACTTTGAGAGGTCTATGGAACGTGAGGTCACATTTCCCTATTTTGTCATAATACTTTGGTTTTGTGGGGAAAGCTTTGTCCAGGAGATTATATCTTTGCTACTTTTAGCAATGCATCTTTTCTCCAACTATATATTTCACAATGTCAATGCTTTCCTATATTTTTCATCTTTCTGTTTGTTCTTCCTTCGCGATGTTCATAGCGCGTGTCTACGAACTTTAAAATTTAAGAATTGCAAAGAACCTTTAGTAATGCCTACAGTACACCCCGTGAGTTGTACTTAAAGTATACCTTAGTTTACCCGGACCACTGAGCTGATTAACAGCTCTCCTAGGGCTGGCCCGAAGGATTAGATTTATTTTACGTGGCTAAGAACCAACTGGTTACCTAGCAACGGGACCTGCAGCTTATTGTGGAATCCGAACCACATTATAAAGAGACATGAATTTCTATCACCAGAAATAAATTTCTCTTATTCTTCATTGGCCGGTCGGAGAATTGAACGCGGGCCCAGCGGAGTGCTAGCCAAGAACGATACCAACCCGTCCAATGAGGAACTCGTGAGGTGTGCTGATGGCACTAACACCCTACGGGGATAACAACAATACGTCCTTAAGTGTGATAGTCTACTGCACTAAGTAGTACATCTATAGTTCTGTTGTTCCAATGGCAGGCATCCTAGTTGCTGAATGACCGTTGGCCTGATTATCATAACAGTATTAAGTGATTTACGCAGATCACTGAATCAAGATGCTCAACTTTCATAAGGCTGGCCTGACCATATGATGGACTGGCCTGATATCATGACTGTGCTACTATTGTTAAGAAATTTTAATCAGACCACCGAGTCTAGACACTTTACTTCCATAGGGCTAGCTTCACCTTACACTTTACTCCCATAGGGCTAGCTTCAGCATTACACTTTACCCACACAGGGCTAGCTTCAGCATTACACTTTACTCTCATAGGGCTAGCTGCATGCCAGTGTTACTTTGATGGACTGGCAAGTTATGACAGCATTATTATATTCAAGTAGTTTAACCAGACCACCAACATACTTTACTCCCATATGGCTGACCTGACAGTATTACTGTACTTTGATGTACTGGCATATGTCTTGACTATTATTAAGCAGTCAACGAAATCACTTAACATGACTCCCATGGGGTTGGCCTCTTGAACTTACAGGTGTTAATTTGATAGTGTGCTCAGCCTGGTTGCGTCACAAAAGAAGAGAGAAGCTTGAGTAAAAACTGATTTAATGCCAGAAATGCATTCATAAATCAAATTCGATTAGGGATAGATTCCAAAGTTTTGAATATTTGGTTACCCATTGGGCTTGCAATAGAACCATCAATAAAATTATTTTGCTATTGCAGATTATTTATTAAACAATATACAATACAATATACCAGAATAAAGGATGTCGTTACAAAACGCACAGGGCTAAAAGAATTTTACCAACAATACTTAAATATAATAAGCAAGCACAACTATTGAAAAGGACAGCAAAGACTCATTCAACACCCCTGAACTTCACTTCCATGACGTAAAGTTTTTCAAACATGTACAGCAGATTACTCAAGTATAGTTTTCTACATGAAAAGAAGAAATAAATTACTGTTCTGTGAGAAACTATAGCTGTTGTTGCTTGGAAGCTTGTCATCTAGCAAGTTATGAAAATGTGAAAAACAATTTATAACTGGCACTAACCTCGTTCAAATCTAGCAGGAAGCAAAGCTATTTCTGAGGAAAAAATCAAGATTGTTTCTTTGTAGACATAGAAATGGTCTTGTATAAAATTTTCTTCCTTCCTAGAGCACTGTTTAACATACAAACAACTTTGAAATATATACATACAGTAGAATAAAATAATATTCAGACATACACCACTCTTATGTATGAAAACTTACTTTAGTGCAAAATCACTGAGCACAAATTCAAAGCATAAAAAGGCGAATAAAAATGAGACGTGCAAAAATTCCAAATGATGTCGTAGGATTTCTATAAAGATATTCAAAATGTTCCACAAAAATATCAGCTCATATATACATACCATACATCTCAAGTTGAAAAGCATAAACGCTACACATCTTGGAAGTTGTTTCTTTTCCATAACTCCCCTCTACTAACTTATATATACCATCAAAGCCTATGAATTCTAATTTCGTTTCCTCACAGGTGACAGTAAAGGCTGATAACAAAAGATCTTTACTGCAAAGTGGTTGGTTAGTGCAATCACTGGGATCAATTTTCAGTGACATTTTCAATGACACAGCAATTTAGTAGGCACTGGTGATGAAATGATTAATTCTAGACGGTTTTCATCATAACTGTATAAAGGCAAACATTTTGTGTACAGTTAATATGTAACATTACTGTAAGTTGGGCATGAATATCATACCATTTTATCATCTTTACTGTAACAATTTTTACTCCAGTCTCTTAATTTCTTTTGTTAAATGCTACTAAAACTGACTAAGATAACAATGAAGTATATTCAAGATGGTAGAAAATGACAAGTTTTCGTTGCAAGCACATAAGATTTCAGTGTTTACTGCTGTTGATAATCCCCTCAACTTTGAAAACCTACATAGCGTAAATTTTGTTAATTATCGTAAACAATGATTTTAGCTTGATTGTGATGAAAGAATTCAGATAATGGTCTGTCTACCTGTCACCTCACTGAACTAATATTTACCCATTACTTCTGCTTGCTTGTTCACATTCCATTAAGCAAACAGTGATACCCACAAGGTAGGTCCATTTCATCAAAGTATATAAATTACTTCCACATTATTCTTAGTATGGGTCATTACCTTACCTTGAATATATTAACACTTGAAGAAAGTGGCTGCAAACTAGCTAAAGGAATGCATAAAAAATGCAAATTTATTGCATACGCACTATTACTAAGACTTCGTATCTGCAGCTATAAAGGATATCCCAACTCCAACCTCTCAAACTTGTGCCTAAGGTAGCTGTAGGTCAAAATGATATACAGTATTGATATATAACTTGCTACAATACATTCCAATAATTTTTACTGAATAAATGTTCCAAATTGACTTACGGCACCTTACCTTACAAAACAAATTCAGTCTAATCTGGGTATGTAGATATGCCAGCACATAAGAACGAGATTGTGTTGCGTCACTTCACTCTCAGCCACTCATTCACTCATTTCATTATTTTTTCTTCCTTCATAATATCATAATACCTCTTCCTACTAAAAGGAGCCAGCTCATCTCTGGAGCCAGGAATAAATTTCAATAGGAATCAATAAACAAAAATATGTAACTAAAGGGTAAACACAACGGAAAAATCCAGGTGCCAAGAGTCCCTCACTTGGTTCATCCCTGACATGTGGGTATGACACGTAGGTCTGTCCTTCGACTTCCCAAAGTGTGTTATCATTTCCGAAAAACAGCTTACTGAACTGATTTCATCCATATCCTCATGAAAACAATGGATTATGACATTAATATTATCCCAATGTTATTCATAAACCATAAATTACTATTTGTCAACCATAAATTCTCTGCAAAACAACTACTTCAAATGAAAATATAAGAGGGTCTGTCAAAGTTCCAATCATTGCTGGTCATTATCTAATAAAAATAACACCCTTGCTGATTTTACTGTCACTGATTGACAGACCTTACTGATGCTTAGTCATCATGTCTATGTGCACCAGCATCATTTCAAGCACTACAAGAAATTCACAGGTTGTAATGATACCAGTCAGTCTTGCCCTAGATTCTCCAGCTCACTGGCATTTTCTTTTTACTATGCTCCGTGACCTCCCAATAAAATCAAGTTCTCCTTCAGAGTTGACCATGAATAATACTCTCTATAAGTAAACAAATGATGTTCTCTCTTTTCCAGGCAACTGACCTCATGCCCTTGCCTATGATAATCATTTAATTACTTAGAATAACCAACACCAAACCAGTCTATTACAATGCCAGTTCAAAGACTTGACTTTCATGGATTTATATATCAATTATCAAATAAATTTAAAAATTTCAAGGAACCTATACTATTACTTCATTACAACCATTATACAGTAATAGCACTCAGTAAATGTGAAAGACAGTAGCTGAACAAGAATCTGAGATTTACGGCACGATATACTAACATGATCAGAATTACAGGATGTTCCGTAACCATGCCTCCTTGCAACTATTGTGGGAGTCAGTGATGCAACAGTTATAATATTTAATTGAGATCTACAAGAAGTGCACATCGGAATAAGATCATATGGAAACTGCTGGCTTGATGTACAGTACACTGAATGGATAGGTGACTGTCATGTCACCAAACATGGACACTTCATGAGATTCTGTTGTTGTTCTATAACTTTGCTTAAATCAATGTGTTTTACAGTACTTTAAACTCCAATGTCTGATGTCTTGCCTAGGGTAATCATTTATAGCCAACAAAGTAGTTGCAAACAAATCAATGTCAAAGTCACATTTAACATCTTTAGCCGATTGACATCACATCCTAATCGATACTTGTCATACGATGGTTTTGTTACATCAGTCACTAGCAAATGTGACTGGTTGATTGTCTGCATTCCTTGATCATGTGCATTAAATTATTTGAAGAGCAAAAATCTTATAAAATCAATGACAATCAGTCTTGTCCCTAACACTTACCAACAGATGCCTTATGCTCTTCCAATTTCATGTTGAATAAGTTATGGTTGGTGAAATGTTGTGCTAATTATTCATGGTTGTTTTCTACAGATCTAAGACAAACCAGTAAATGTGACATGTTCAAGGGATCTCACTTCTTATTTCAGGATGAGTATTACCATACTCTTAAATACTGTACATTTGTCACTTCTCCCTTGGAAGTCACAAAGGCTATTAATACTTTCTCCTGGCCTGTCTCTGATAGTGCATCAACTATCAAAAGACTTGTTTATCATCACATCCCAAAATGAAAACTACAGTTACCAATATTTACCGCACAATCACTGAATCCATGAAAGTTGTAATATTTCAATAAAGGATAAATAAGGGAGTACTGAACATCATCAACTGTTGCATGTGCTTCTGAAGAATTATTAACCCTTAAGTGAGAAAGCTTTAGTAGCCTTAAAGCCTACTGCTCACCTGAGGAGACATAACAATATCATGGCATAAGCTGACACAATATTCCCTAAATGATATGGAGATAGTAATTAGCCCCAATGGAGCCAAGCTTAAAATTTTTCAGATACAAAAAAGACAAGAAAAATCAAATAAACCTCATCACTGAATATGTAGGTACACTAATAAAATCTGAAATAATCAAGAGCAAAAGCTTTAATAAAAACTCTGGAAAGTTCAATATACATTGATTATTCAATCTTGAGAAAAACATATAAAATCAATAAAACAACCAAATAAAAATACTGAAATACAGTACTAGGTAACACTGGAGAGCCCAGGAAACCTATTGCCTATTTACATATATTCACTTCCAGCAATTCCTTTAGATAATTAACACACAAACTACTGCCTCACTAGCTCAACCTGTTCCTAAGTTCAGTTGAAGACCTATGGAATGTATTTACTGTATCATCTGCATGATAAAATATGAGGAGACCTTATGTGGAGCGAGCTATGTTCATACCACTACTTTCCAGTAAGCAAGTTTTTTTATTTTTTTAAATACAGATACTTCTGAAAAGTAAACAGCTTGAATGCAACACCTGGATAAAAATAAGTCCCACTAACATGGCTAAATATTTATTCCCTTCTCCAACACTTTACTTCTCTCCAAATAGACAAAACTTTCACATAAAAAATACCTATAAAATACAAATTTTTCTGCAAAGTGACAGTGTAACTACATTTGCCAAGTATGCTAATACTTAAATACCAATATTTTCATAGATATATACATAAGACTGCACAAATCAGTTATAACTTGATACTTTCATAAAAACAATTAGTGGAAACAGCTATATATAAGGTACAGCAACAAATATCACTGCTATTCTTGGAAAATTTTTCTGTGGAACACTTAAAACAAAAGATTAGAAATTAACAAGTCATAAAACACAGTTTAACCAGACCACCAAGCTATACTGTTGTTGTTATCACATACTAAGCTGGCCACATGCCAGCACAGACTAAAATTCTTTACTCTCACAGGGCTGGCCAGAAATTAACAAAATTATATAAGGATAACTGGAAAAACTCTTATGTAGTTCATTTCTGCAGTGCCTAAACACCTGTTATTAAACCAATTCTAAAATCTTTTAGTATGAAATACACTTTCTAGAAGTTCCCATTCACATTAATGTGTCCGTAACTGATAATCCCCGTTTTGGGTGATGTAACGAACCCATGGTAAGGCCTGGTAGCCTGACTTCTCAATAATCTTCAGATAACGAACCTGTAAAAGAAATTGAAATTGAGGCATATATAGCTAATTCTCACTGATCTTTACCTCTGCTTGACTAAATCCACCTTCTCATCAGCAACATGCTCAATAACAAAGTACATGAAGCTAAAATATTAATTTTTGATTCTAACCAAGAACCAGATCTAACGAACTGTGCTAAAAGACCCTGTGCCAATCTTGGACCTGGACCAAAGTTTGTATGTTAAATTACATTTGTGGATTCAAGCCAAGGTTAAGCAGCTATGACAGATATCTTTTCACCATTTTTATTGTGTTTTATCATAGCCACCTTATTTTCCAAAGGTACAGCATTAAAGTATGTGTAGTAAGACTAGGATTAGGTACTTCCTTCAGAGCCATGGGCCTAATTATTAAATTCAACAAAAACAAGACATGCATATAACATACAAGCAACCATGTCTGAATTCAATGCCCAGAACTAGGGCCACCACGCAGCCAAACACTGGAACTATTAAAGCCAAATTTTATGTACTATGACAATTTTATGTTTTTCAGCTTTTCAATGGTCTTATTCTGTGTACATTATATTTCTGTACAGGTGTATTATCTTATTTATTAGGCAATTTCATACTGATTTTAGTATTTTTATGCCTGAAGGCCAGAACAACGTACATAATGAATACTATACAGTACAGCCGAATGTCATGTAAATAAGACAATGTATATTAAATCTACCGGACATATTTTAAAGTTTGTTTTTATATGGTTTGGCACTGTTTTTATTAATTTCTGTATTTTTTAGCAGTTTACCATTCATTGCCAACCAGCATAAAGAAACATAAACCAATGTAGGTCAGTTTTTATTTTTCCTGTTATCTCTAACAAAAACTGTTGTAAAGTCAAAAACACTCAAATTCAGTACAGCATAACTGAAGGTATTACTGTACAATAAATACAGTTTAGTAAAAGGGAAACATAGCTAATAAGCAGATATAAATTGGGGTACCTCCAGTTCAAAGAAAATGTGAGAAAATGAGGGACAAAGAAATTTATAAAATATTGGTCCCTTAGTAAGAAGGACTTAAGAGCTCTTTGTCCCTCACATAATATGTAATTATAATTACTCTAAATTAAAACCTACTATACTGCTTTCACATTCCATCATTATTGATGTGCATCATTAGGATATGAGAGAAATCAGTGTTTTGTCTAAGGATTATACCACAGACTTTCCAATATGTCTCTTCCTCTCCCTCTTTTCAACTAATTTTTATACAATCATTTTGAATGAAATGTACTGCCTTACATTAAAGTTATTATCAATTTCATTTGGAAGTTACCAAAATAAGACACTATGAAATCTTTGATTACAGTATACCACAGGCTAATAGGCCAAAGACTAGCCTATTACAAAACTTTGCAGAGATTTAGATATTTCAAAATCCAACAGCCACCAGATCTTTGACGTTTTACTTGAACCTAGAAATGTCTTTCTAATTTAAAGTACAGTATCAATGTATTTCTAATTTATACAGTATCAATGTATTTCTAATTTAAAGTACAGTATCAATGTATTTCTAATTTAAAGTACAGTATCAATGTATTTCTAATTTAAAGTACAGTATCAATGTATTTCTAATTTAAAGTACAGTATCAATGTATTTCTAATTTAAAGTACAGTATCAATGTATTTCTAATTTAAAGTACAGTATCAAAGTTCCTGGACTTACCTGAATTCCAGAAGTAGTAAAGTATGGAATTTCAAACCGAACTTGGATTGGTGGTTTTCCTTCAATGTCTTCACCTTCAACACTAGGCAGCCCAAAGTGTGCCCGCATTAAATATTCCTTGCCTCCCTGCAAGGTACAGTAATGATAAGTGAAAGCTACATTAAAAAAATTTCCAATAAATCAAAAGTAGTACAGTAGTTATGAATCCCGTGTAATAGCGTTTGTGATCTACTGAATCCAACACACACACATCAATGCAAAAAATGATTACCAAGTCTGCATTTTGGGGTATCCTGTTCATCATTGCTACGAAAACTACTTGCTTCCATGGTATGCTGAGGTAGAAATTCTAACCTGTGTGGATACCTCTTTGATTTCTATAGGACCCTACAAAGGAAGGAAGAGCACAACTACGATGACTTTTTATAGTTGCCCTAGAATGGACTGTCTGGATATTATCTTGGTTTCAGTTACTAAATAAGCCACCTGTCTGTTGGGATCAAGTCTAACAATAAGACAAGTTTAATAAGTAACTTTTTTCCTAACATATGCTAAACATGAAATAAAATTCTATAGGTGAGGAAGAGTTCCACATCTTCAAAATATCCTTGTTCTCATGCTCATAAAAACTTCACCAAATACTTTGCTATGAAAAATGAAGCATGCTTAAGAAAAATAAAGCCCAGGTTACTTGACTAGGGCATAAACAAAACGTAAGAAAGGAAGCCCATAATCTGGAGAGCATTTGCACTAGGTTAGTGACAAGTTTTCAAGCAGAGCATCCCTCAAATTTTGAAAATTGACAAAAACTTACTGGGAAGGACTTAATTGTCCAAACAATGCAGTTCTTTTCTGGCGTGTATTTCACAGATCCAACAGACGTTTTAAACTTAGGCGAATCAGCATCATTAGGGACAGGGATGATGATCTCCACATTGTTAGCTGTAGACCGCCTTTTGAACTGAGATTTTGCCTTAACCATGTATTCCACTCTGCTGTGAGCATGTCTTTCAATAACAGATTCAATCCAAATAAGGGGCTTTACCTGCAAATATTATTTTGTATGCATAAATACATAATACATTAGTAGTGTGATTGAACAATCTTACTCATACAGCAGTACAGTAATTTAAATTAAGTACAACCTAGGAAGTTGACATGGTACAGCTACAAATTATGAAGGTACCTCTTAGTCTGGTAAACTTCCTTAAAAATAAATATTGTTTTATGCTGATAACAGAAAGCTAACCTTATTAGAAATATCCTAACTTTTACTGTACCTAAAGTAAATATATGTTCTTTCTGCAAAAAAGTGTTATATTGTACTTAAATACAATACTACCCTTTATAAATACATATGTAAGCATTCAGTGTGTAAGGTAACATAATAAAACTACAAAATGGAAGGACATCAGTATGTAAGGTAACATAATAAAACTAGAAAATGGAAGAACAAGAGAAAACAATTGAAAATGAACATTTACCAAAGTACGAATTAATACCAGATAAAAAATTATACATAACAGAAAATGCAAAAATACCAATAATTTTAAAAACAATAATGTACTGAAACAAACAAAAACTGACACCAAGGTAACAAGTGGTAAAGCTGTAAATGTTACCAAAACTACACACAGACCTGGACTGAGAACAGTGGGTTAAGGCTTTTATGAGCACTTGCCTTCACCACCCTATACAATCATAAGCTTTTTTAGCTTTCCAAAATGTAGATAGGACAATATGAGAAGAGTAACTGCAAGGAATACAGGTATAGTCCAATTTGATTGGAAACTGGTGCATGCAATTATTCTTTCACCACAGTGTCAATTTTATGGCTAATACACAGCGTTTTACTACTACTTTAATGGGGCATTTTTTCTGGAATAAAAAATAGCACAATCCAACACAGTATGTAGTTTATTTGAATTTTTTTGCTGCCCTGTTAATTTTTACAAAACACCTGCCACTCATTACTAAGCCTCCTTTCCACATCATAGTATGGTCTTATCTCAGGTTTCAACTCTGAAAATATCTGAGCAAAAATGTTGCTACTTTGCATTCATTACTGCATATACAAAAAAATAAATACTATATGTATACTATATAAAAACATGCACTGTACAAACAAAAAGTGACTTAGCCAAATTAAGGTGTGGGTTCCACCACTCTATCAAAGTCTTATTAATCAGCTAATTATCAAAATAGTGCATTTGCAAAGCTTACAGCTCCAAATGGTCTATCGATAATCATTAATTGTGAGGCAACAGTTTGTACCACTGTATAACCAACTGATCACAATATTATGTACTGTACTTTTGCTAGACGCCCAACATTCTAAAATTACTAAAAATTTGTCTGTCATATAACTTACGTGAGTGTTTAACCGATATGACATCAGCTCAAACTCGCCATCGGGTGGGATGAATGAAATAGTCCGATCATTTTCAAACCTGTAACGTAACAATGAATTTTTAGGATTTGAATACCTGTACTACCAGTCACACCCCCATGAACTTTTAGGATATGAATACCTGTACTAAGTAAGAGTTAATTTCTCAATTTCAGTACTTCACTGTCCAAAGCTAAACAAACTACTTATTAATTCTGTTTCAAGAGGTTTTTCTACTACACTGGCACCTCAACTTAACAGACCTCAAATTAACAAATTTAGTTACTTAATGTACTTGTCACCATGACCAGAAAAAAAAAAAAAAATGCACTTTTAAAAGTGAATATGCTTTCAGCTAAATTACTCGTAACTGACGAGCTAATACTAACAATGTTGGCAAAGTGAATACAATTTTGACTGAAATTACTCATAACTGATGGGATTATATACTAAGAATGTTGGCAAGTGAATGATTAATGAGCAACTTTCTTAAAATGAATGAAATTCTTCAGTTCTCTTCTCAAAACAAAAATAAAACTGTTTTACATATTTGGATTTTCAACTAACCTTTTAAATGAATATATATTATATTCTTCAATTTGAAGAACAAAAAGTATTTTCCATTGTAAATCTCAGTTACTTCGAAATTATTGGAAATTTCTTTACTTTTAATATCTTTATTTGACGTATCATTTACTCACATTTTTGTTTGGGTCAGTTAAAAAATTGGATGTATTCTCTAAAATATTCTTGTATTAAAGTTCAAATCACATTGATTGTAAAGTCAAGACTGAGCAAGTTTCCACAGCCAGTAACTGATTAAATCACAAACCAAAATCTTAGAATATTAATATTATACTTTCTGTGTAGATTCTGGATTTATAATTTCTCCAGTAATACCCAGGGTGAATGCTGAACATTTCAATCTTCTGCCCTTTTCTAAATACATACTGAACCCCATTTGCTAAAGAAAAAACACACACAAGTAGTGAAGGGAATTCTGTATGGTATTGTAAGTGATGGGTTTATTCTGAAACAAAGATAATGAATAATCAACCAATTTATGATGCAAAAAGCTAACTGTTGATGTTACTAAGTCTTAAAATGTGAATAAATTTAAAATTTGCATAAAGAGGAAACATTACAAAACAGAGGTTAAGTCCCATGGCAAGCAGGATTTATAATGCTTGTGCATCCAATGAAGACAGGTAACCCAGTGCTTATCACAACAGAAAATATTTTTGATGAAAATTTAGAGTATCTTACTTAGTTGGCATATTAGACATGTGTAATATGGAACTGTAAGTTTGGGCAACGCATATGAAAATATAAACAAAAATGTTGAAAATGATAAATCTGAATTATATTAGTGGGGGTTAGCATTTCTTTCATCATCAATATAAGCATGTAAAATAAAATATACATGGTTCCAAGATAGGCACAGAATGCAACTCATGAAGCAACAGAGGCATGTCCAGCAGTTCCAGAACTGAATTTTGTCAAAGAAAAGAACTGTCTTAAGAGGCAAAGTCACCCATCCTCTACATCATATATGAAACAGGAAAAAGTTGCCAAAGGTTACAGCCTTCACAAAGTAACATCACACAGCTGATGTTTGTTTGACTGTGTATAGATTAGCCAAGCCTTTCATTGTTCATGTATCAGCTTGTCCTAGAGAACCAATGGGCAAAAACAAAAGTTCATACATGCCCAGCAGCAAGCTTGAGTTACTGCATCATTAACCACTGAATGGTTTGATAACATGTCTATTTTGATTAATCATAAAAGATCATCAGATATATATAGCTGAGTAACCCATCAATCATCATCATTTTCCACCCTTCCAACAAGAATAAGATCCAAATATTTACTTGTAATACAGTATTTTAATCAGGTTCCATAAACAAGAGTGAATTTTGTACTGTAAATGAGGTGTATTAGAAAACAAAGGTCCAGACACATTCTAAAATGAAACGGAGTTACTTACAAAATAAAGGAAAACTTTCAATGACTCCTGTAAGTAAAAAGAAACTCACCTTGAAAGCCTGACACATTGATGAAATTTAACATCTTCAAGTTCTACACTCTTACTCTTGCCACGTCCTGTAGATTCAAAAAGTACTTTGTCATTGAGCCCTAGTCTTAGCTCAGGCATTCCCGACAGGTAGACACGCATTTTTATACTTCCAACAATTTCACTGCGGAGCACATTACCATTTGAATTTGCCTGAAATATTGAGAGGCAAGAAGTCATACATCCATCAATTAGTATTTTCATTGCGTCAAAAAATAATTCTTCACAAGACTCCCAGAATTCAACCAAATAGTGTTTAAACCGACTTTATTTCATGCAACTAGAAAGACAAGCTGGCTCAAAGAAAAGAACCTATGCTGTTACTATTATTATAAAGTAATTTAATAATTAATGAGAAATCTTAGTCCTGTTTCTGGACTCATTAGGCTTGCTAAAAAGATTTGTTTTTCAATTAAAGGAAAAAATTAGTGTGAGGTGACTTACTCCTTAGTTTGTGGGTCATTGTAAAACTTTAAATTATAACCAAATTACTTTGTAAAATGGACATGTATCACAACTTACCAAAAGATTAACTCCTTCAATCACATCTAAAAAGACTTCATTTTTCCTATACTTTATTCCTTCAGACCTCCATGATACTGCATTGGTGACAGCTATAGGGGGACGGGGAGCTATTTCCAATTTGTGACCCTCTTGTGTAATATACCTGTGGTTTTGGAAATACCAAGCAACTATAGATTGCACAGCCTACAATACATTTTACACTCCATATATAAGTATAGTGAGGAGCAAAGGAAACATTTTATCAGCAGAATATTCATGGCAAATAGGCAACTTTCCAGACTAACATTTAAGAAATCACTCACTCTTGCAAAATCTTGGTATCAGTAGTCTGTGGGTAACCAAAGTCTAGGAGTTCATCCAATAACTCATAAATGATAACAAAGTTATCCCTAATACTCTCTTCCTCTAATTCCTGATAAAAAAAAAAAGAGAGAAATTACAAGTTATAATGGCCATCTGCCCAATTACAGTGGTATATCAAAAAGCACCAAAAAAATGTTACATTAAAAAATAAAACATACACACTTCAAATACTGTAGTTTTGTGTTTCCTAATTTGTAAAGGATTCAAACACGAACTTTGTCTGACATTTTCCAATTATTTTCAAATAAGCCTTACACCTTATCATATTTGAAGCATTTCTGCTTTTTCCTTTCAAGAAGGCTATGGGATTTTTCCAAATTAACTGCAAGTAAAAAATTAACCTAAATTTCAAAGAAAGACAGAAGAGGATAACCTACTTCTCAGCAGTGAGGCCCTTTGGAAATGGTAAAGTTTGACTTTCTTAGTAAATGACCAAGATTGGCTGGGAGATAAACAATAAATTGCAAAATCATCTACAAAAACATTACCACCAAAAGGTAAATATGGTGAAACTGAGTAAACTTACTTGAAGAACCCCTTTTCTAATTTATGTATATATGAATAAGCACTGTCAATATGTACTTGCAATGTTCAATCACATAATTAGTTTTGTATAAAACTTGGCAATTAGCCTTGAAAGTCAGTCATGAAACTTGTAAGTTGTTGCATCACCAAGAAAAGTTATATGTCTTCTGTAAAATAAATGTTGCAGCTGCAATTCCCTTACCTTTGAATCCTCTATGAAAATTCAATATGGTCTTGTAATTGTGAGAAAGTCTAATGTGGATCAAGTACTGTGCTGATATCCAAATGGAGTATTTGATTTACAGTATACTGTACTAACTATTCAATTATACTAACTAAGAGCTTAGTGTTTACCATTTTTACCTATACTCTGCATAAGCAGCTAATAAGACATGTTGGTGTAGCAATGACAATCAGTAATGCTTTTTGCAATGATTTTTGAAAGAGCTTTTGGTACATACAATGAGTTTATTGTCTTAAAAAGATACTTAATTTTGCCTACTGTAGATGCTTTTCCAATGAATTATGTATTTAATGAACAAATCATGTAAAGGTGGACCTGTTCTTATGATTCACAAGTTGAATTTCACTTCAATATCTGTCTTACTGTAACCGGAGTTTTATTTTTATTTTTTATTTGCACTTACTCTCGCCGCAGTGCTTTTGAAGACATGAAAATACTGGGAGTCTAGGCTGGCCCTATTATCATGGACTGGGTCGACTGCTCCTCTCACAGTACTCCATTTGGGAGGCTTACAAGGCACCTTGTGATAAGAAATCTTCAGGCCTTTCGTCCTGGCTTAGAAGATGGAGACAAGTTTCAGGGTGAAAAGGATGGGGTTGAGGAAGCAGATGACATTTCCTTGCCTTGTTCCTGTTACACCTCTCACCTAATCCTCCTGAGAGCAGCAGCAATAGCAGTAGCATGTGGGTCCACTAATGAAGCAGGGACCACAGCAACAAGGAAAACAAGGGAGATGACATTCTCTAAAATCAAACAAGCCATACAGCCTAGAGTTCAGTAATCCTGGCAAGCCCAGGGATGGCTGCAGAGCCTTCATGAACTCCCAAGGGTTTGAATGGATCCCTGCTTCTGGTGATGCAAAATCAGGATAGACAAAAGCATGTATATAATCAGTATCCAGACAAGTTAACTGTTACCAGCCCAAAACCTATCTTATCACAAATGGCGAGAGCAAACCAGTCCTCTGCTATCCTCTCTGATCCCCAGCAAACCATGCAGCCTGTAGACAACAGCAAGAACCAGCACACACAGAAGAATCAGCAGTTCCTAAAAGGATTTGATACAAGATAAGCTATCAGAATGAAGGAAGGCATAATGCCTCCTGACAAAACCAAAGGGGGTCTTCTTAGATATTTTCAGTTTAGTTCCATACTTTCCACTAAGGATACCAATCACTGCTCTCTCAGCAAGGAAATTCTAAGCACATACCTGGCTCTTGCAAAATCTAACACACACACAGAAAGTATGAGATCAATAATCAAGGATAACCTACAGCAGCCACACAAACAGACTCTTGCCAAAGACATCTCTCCTATTTATACATAATTTCTAAAGGAGAAAATACACTCTTCATAAACATACAGGGGATGCGTACCGCAACCCCCCGCGAATAGCTAAATTCCGTGAATACTTAAAACCCCTCTAAAAACACTTAGAACTGCCCATTTTGATAGTTTAAACACAAGAAAAACCCTGTAAAAATGCTTATCCCTGAGTATTTTAATAGTTTTATCTCAAAAAGTGCATTTATTCATGAAAATATGAAAATACAGTAATCAGTGAATATTTCTCAGTGAAAAATACCACGAATTGGCAAATTTTCCGTGAATAATGGGTAGATATGTTCCACAGAGAAACCCGCTAATGCGTGAGTCCGCGAAACATGAGAACACGAATACGGGGGGTTTACTGTACTTCCACAAACCAAAGTTCAAAATAAATGAAAAGGAGCCCTTCAATAACCATAAAAGTATAGGAAAGGTATCCAGTCTTGAAAAGCGACTCAAAAAAAAAGTGACAGTCTGCTGGAGAGTGAAAGGGTGGCAGCACCTATCATGCACCTCACTTCTTCCACTTACCTGTAAACAAGCTTCAACAACCAATAGAGCTTTTACCAACGATTCTCCCACATAAAAGGTGGTTTGTATTCTTGTAGGAACAAATGAAATGAGTTCAGTTAACACAGTGCATTCACAAGAATATAAAGTGGTGGTAAGCTAATCTAATGATAATGTTCAGCTGTAGAACTCATGAAAATATCTAATAATGGCAAATAGAAATAAATTTACGTATGGGACGACAAAAACTGGGAGAGGTGGTCCCACTCTCCAGCTTTTCCCATCCATCAACTCTACTAATTTTAGCTTACAAATGAGTATTTTAAATTTGATGATTTGTTTACTAAATCCAACAAAAAGGCAACCCAAGTAGAACTTTCATTCGTACCTACATAACAATGATACTGCATACCCTTACCTTAAAGTATTCTGAAGCGACAGACACAAGCTTATGCAGGAAGGCAAACACTAATGTAACATTAGCATTTATCATCGTCGTAGACACAACATATAAATTACTAACTTTTACAAAGCAAAATGTTGCCTCTTCAGTCTGAAAATAAAAAAAATTCTTGTTATTACATACTACCAACTTCAGAATATAACTAGTAAATCAATGAAACATTCTATCGCGCTACATTAAGACTAATGTAATCAAGCATGTTCATGTGTTACATTTAAAAATGGTAACAATATGAAAAATATCATCAGGTTTGGAAGATTGTTTTCCTTATTCCTAATATTTGTATTGTATGGAATTTAATTTTCATTCCCTTTTTACTTCATTCTATTTGGGATGCCATGTTCATGAGGTGTTTTTACCCATTGTAAATATGTGATACAGTGTTATTCTATTTTTCTATCACTTTCTATTGTGTTGTTTGATACATAATATCATAGACACTAACGAAGTGTATGGTACACCTACAAATACCACAACAGATTGCATCTCACTGGAGCACAGTATGCAGACTTTCTCAGGATGAAGAGCTATGGGACTAGGGGCAAGTCCCTAACAAATTTCAGTCTAACCACACCAAAGTCAGATTGTTACCCCTTCCCCTTCCCCATAACCCCTCATTATTAAGCTACAGTAAACAGCATATGACAGTACACAACATCTGTGCTAAGCCAATAAGCATACATACAGCACTGAGAGTCTGCCTTACTGTGAGAAATTATACAGCTGTATTTCCCTTTCCACTTCAGAGTGTTTGGTCTTCAGTCTACACAATCTTTTGCTTTGAAAAAAGTGAGAGCAGAATGGAGACTTAACACGAAGATCTGATCTCCAGACTCCTTTCTACATGCCATCAAAGAGGCTGACTGCATTCTTACCTGCAACTTCAAGAGCCCCACAAGGGTAGCACTTCAGGTCAAAGCTGTAAAAATGTCTGCCTTTGCATCTTATCCATTCACAAGGGTCTCTCACTTTGCTCAATTTTCCCAGCTCACTGAAGGGCAAACCCTTGGATATGCCTCATGAGTGGAGAAAAGTAACTTACTGGTCTTGAAAGACTACTTTGTAAAAATAATAAAAATAAGACTTCAATGGCAGGGAAAAAACTTCATCAATTTTCTAGGGGGTCAAGACATGCAAAGAAGTGAAATATGACTAACATGGAGGATTTTTTCTGATACATAAACACAGGTACAATTAGGGGGTCGTCTCAGCAACACTAAAGTCTCAAGTCTAATTCAGGACAATGAACCTCTGCATGAGTCAAGCCCTCAAGATGAAAAGCACAAAGATGACTTGAGAACTGAAAAATGAATAATTAAAAAGAGACCCCTTATTATGCAGAAGAGTTTTGGAGACTGATAAATACATCTGACTAGATAAAAGACCTCAGAGTCACACCCAGTGTTCTAGGCACACAGCACCTACTGCACACACGAACAGATAATGAAGCAAAGGCAATACAAAGCTCCCAGGTTTGAAAGTCAGAGATCTCATGATCTATTATGAAGGCATCTATCTCTAGCCACACAGTAAGCAATACAGTATACCCTTACAAAGAGCACTGGTTTATTATGCTGGGCAATAGGTACAGTCTTTCATTTGTACAAAAAAGTGTACAGTATGTAGTTTAAAGAAAATTTCACAATGCACAAAAATAATCATTACCTGAATAATGGGAGCCATGTTACCATCATCTTCACGTTCCATTACCAAGGGCATGAATTTCTCTATCACACCCATGTCAATATCACCACGATAATTGCGGGATATTAATACCTGGAAAAAGATATTATAATTAGCTACCTGTAGTACATCAAAATTTATGGCATTGCATAGCTTTTATCACAGATAAAAATTCATGTTTTACATCAGTGTACACAATGTGCATTTATTCTTGACCTTTGGGTCCCTGACAGCAACTAAGGTACATGATTATTTCGATTGTTTGTTGTGATGTTCCTTTTAAAGATGATCATTCTAGTATCATTTTAAAATCTAAAAAATACTTTGTTTACCATCATTAAAAATGCAAAGTAAAAAAAATTCAAGTGAAAGGCAGCTTTGGACAAAAATTCTGAACTTATCCACAAAGAAAAATTCACATTAATTTAATATAGATATGGTATATTTATGCTTATTTATTTTACTCTCTAAAATTACAAGTTTTACTGACATATTGCATGTTATGTTAGATAATAAAAGAAAATGAACAGATATTTTTTTTTTACTTAAGAATAGTCTGCCCAGCCCTTACCGAGTGATGCTGGAGAATATCATAACTTACTGCACAAGTTTCCATATTTTGATGCAATGCATGCATTTATGATGAATTTTTATCTTACTGTATTTTTTCAAATAACACATCTATAAAGTGTTAATGCATCAACACTTAACCACAGGGCCAACACTTACAATATCATTTACTCAATATCAATAACTGACAAGTGATAAATGTAACTATAGTTTTGTACATGATACTCAGTGAGAATTTACCTAATGCCTGTTGCATTTCCTTGGGATTACACAATGCTTTCTTGTGTCAAGCAAGAAAGCCATAAATGAAAAAACTTGGGGCTTTCAGCACTGGGTCCAGAAATCCTTGGACACCAACAAAATTATGTACCAAAGAATCTTCACAAATATGATTTTGCTAATTTAGCCTTAGGTACTGAGGGACAACATTAATTCAAATCATTTGTTTTATCACGGGAAACATAAGATACTAACCTTCCCCTTCACATCAAGGATGTATATAGCTGATATAGACATGGTGAGAACTGTTGGTAACTGGTGGTAACTTGTATTAAAACTTCAACAGCTCACTTCATACTGCAAGTATGCCTGAAAGAAAGAAAACAATGATAAAGAACATAGATAACTATTCAGTAACATGCTGTTTTAAAGTGATTTATATTTTCCTAGGTATACAAACCTGAGCCCTATATGTAAATTATATTCCTCAGTGCAAGCTGAAACAGGATGTTGAAACTTGGTAACAAGTGGGGGGAACTAATTGGTGGTACAGGGTGAGTGGGGTAAAACCCATCCACTACCATCAAGCACTTTTTCATATAAAAAGGCCGTGGAATAGAATGGAATGGAATATAAAATTTAGGTCACAGGCCAAGCACTGGGACCTACAAGGTCATTAAGTGCTTAATGGGAAATTGATAGTAAAAAAGGTTTTAAAGGTGAAGCGGAGAAAAATCTCACAGTTGCAATACGAAACAATTGTTAGGTGAGGGTGGAGAGTAACATGGAAAAAAGAATATGAATGGAGGTTACAGTAAAAGGAATGAAAGGGGTTGCAGCTAGGGGCCAAAGGGATGCTACAGAAAACCTTAAGTAATGCCCGAAGTGCACTGTATGAAGAGCACTGATAGCACTAACTCCCTACAAGGTAAATCGACCGTGAATGTTTGGCCACACACGTGTTCTACATCTCTAGGCTACAGATATTTCACCTTTAGTTAAAGTACTGTACAATTTGCATTTTTAGCATTCTCCAGATCTAGTTTTACATTTCTACAGCTATATGGCCACAGCCTTCAGCCACTTTTACATTTCTAAGATTATCTGGTTATATTTCAAATTGGTACATATTAGATTGTTGTCAAAAACATTATGAGACATTAACTTCTATAACTTAGGAATGTTTTTGCAAATAATAGTTCACATAAAACAAGATGCATTAACAATCTGATCTTAAGAATCTTATGGCCTAGCCTCTTCCCTCTCCCTCTTTTTTTATTTATTTTACTTTAATATCAGTTCTTAATACTGGAGTTTTTTTGGTTTCGTTCTTAAGTTTCCTTAATAGGTTATGCTTAATACAAAAAGCATGTTTCAATGTTTAAATCAATGGGGGCCGGTACTAACCACAGTATTCAAGCGAGTGGGACTGGTATTAATGTAAAAAATTAAAAACTAGTAATAAGCACTTAGACACATGTAATTACAAAAAAACTGGAGATGCTATTACCCTCACTAGGCTGTTACTGTACTTTCTGTATTAGACAAGCTCAGTGCGTTTTCATTTATTTTTTCTTTAAATTTCAATGGTATTCTTTTTACAATTCCTGACCACAATTTCCTTCAGGCTACTTCACTTAACATTCTACATTCCACTCAAGGCAATGCTCAATTACTAAGTAAAATTAGGTAATGAAAGAGAGTAAAAATCCCAACAATGCAAAACAATTGTGATTCTGGCAGCTGCAACGACTATCATATTCTATAGGCCTAGATGTTGGTGAGACCTTATTCATAAGCAGCAGGCCTACTGTAGCCTAGCAGCTGTTACCGTTTCATTACAAAAGATGCAAAGCATTACTGTTATTACTATTAGGCCTATTATTCCAAAGATTAGCTTATTCATAAGGAACAAGCCTAAAGGAGCCATTTACTTGAAATTCGAGCCTTCCAAGAATATTACAGTGTTCATTAGAACCATTTCTTCTTTCTAATGAACACAATACTCTTTAGAAGCTTGAATTTCGAGTTAATGGGTCCTATGGGCTTGTCCCATATAAATGATTCAACTGAAGAATAATAAGGTAATTCTATATATTAGCTCCGCGCCTGTTTTTACCTTTTCAACTGGTTTTTTCTACTCTTTTAGGGGTTCTGATACTGGCGGTGCATTTGCTTGTTGTCGGCCGGATGGAATGTCCCTTCGCCGTGTTTAGTACTGGCCCGGGGGGGGTTGGGTACCCATACGTTAACAAGTTATTGCACTTGCCGGACGGGATGTGAACCGTTCGAAACAGACGTACCCGTGCTCTGTCTTGTGAAGATCGCGTATGGAAACCCCTTGTTGGATGGGCTTCAGGGGTTAATTACAGGTTAATTACACTCGAGCGCCAAAAATTAAAGGTAAATTCATAATTAGCAACCGAAAAACTGTAGAAAAATTCAAGTTAGAAGGCAGTCGCCGCCACAGAACTATATAGTTCTACCAATAATAATAATAATAAAAATAACTAAAAGATCCCTTGATAAACTTGGTTAGGCGGCTGGCTAGTGTTCAATCCAGTCATACGACTATGCATAGGCTATCTACCACATCTTTATTAATCTTAGACTCGCCAACATTGCCCAGCCTTAAAAACCATCAAATTAATGTAGCCTAAGTTACAACAAGATAGAAATAAGCTACCCATAGGCCTATTCTTACTGATAGGACTTGGGCACGTCACGAGAGGGAATTCGACCTAAGCTTGCCCAGGCGTAAGTAGGTGTCATAACAATAGTAGTAACCCTAGGATACAGGACCCTACTTTGTAATCAATCCCCGGATGACAATTTTTAAAAAATTCCCTTATTATACTCATAAAATGGCTGTCAGAACAGTAGACCAGGAGTCGTAGAACAAATGGAGAAAGGAAAAATAATACTTACGGGGTAATTTGAGACACCAGCCCTTATTACTGTTTACTGTCTGACAGCGAGTCGTAGCCAGGCGAAAGCCATCGATAACTTCAGGTGGTTCCGGATGTTTTTTTAAATTATATATTAGAAGTTAACTTTGGCTAACAGAACTGAATTTGAATTAGGAATAATTAGTTTAAGTCATAAAACATATTCCACCACATTTAATGATTCAGTAAAACTGAGTATTTAGATTACTGATAGTGTCTGCGTTCGATGCAGCGTAATTTGCAGCATAAGCATATAAAAGCTTACATGAAGACTTTATTATTATACAAAAATTATTTTGCAACAATCATAATTTAATTAATAATGGCGAATCACAACGAAAGGCTTCATCGATGAAGAATAAATAGTTATCGGAACAGTTCAGTTGCAAGATTTTCACTTTGGAGAGTTGCTTTTCGTGGCGATTACTTTTGCCATGTAAAAGCTGTCTGCCGTGGATTCTCATAGACGACACAATACAAAAGGTTTCATTCAAAGAAAGAAGATTCGGAATCTCAATAAATATAATCGAACTTCTTCTTAGGAACTTACAAACGACTCGAAACTCTTATTTGAACTGAAAGAGATAAATATCTCCCGCACTTATAGTAAGTGAATACGTACACATACTGAACTGTCATTCGTGTTAAATTAAACTGGATTTCTTTTTTTATTACGAGGCCACTTGATTTTTTA
The DNA here is from genome assembly GCF_040412425.1 of Macrobrachium rosenbergii. Classification (NCBI taxonomy): domain Eukaryota; kingdom Metazoa; phylum Arthropoda; class Malacostraca; order Decapoda; family Palaemonidae; genus Macrobrachium; species Macrobrachium rosenbergii. Next base: position 8,934,042 of record NC_089768.1, on the reverse strand, counting down.
ACTCATATGATGGAATCGACTTGTGATGCCGTAAGTTGCGACCTATATTGTCGGATTTGTAATGTTGTCTTTACTTAAATATGAAGTATGTTAGATTAGACCAGCATAGTCTGAGCCTATGTTGGCTATCCTCACGGGCTACCCTATGCATAAAGACTTGGCTGGGACTGTATTTTTTAAAATTTATTTTCGCCTTAGCATTGGAAGTAGCGTAGGAATAGACAGCTTACTGGGGACTGGGTTTTACCTTAATCTAATGGATATCAAAACGTACACGAAGGCATGGTGGTATTTATTTTCGTATTTTATTTGCTGTGTAGTTAAGTCTCCTCAATATGTTCGATACGAAAAATAAGACCGAAGGTTTGTTCCGCGTATGAACAAATGACAAGTTTTTAATTAATTTGTATGTATTTTCATAGCTAACAAACCTGAGGTCTTTAACATAGACTGCCCACCTTTAGCCACCCCTCTTATGTCTTATCCTGGGTTAGAAGCAAGCTTGAATGCATCAGGAGGGTATAGCTGGGTCTCTGACCTGCTTCCACCTCGTCTGCGTATCAAATGCCAGATGCCACAGACTCCTTGCATATACGATTTTATATTATTTTTAAACCGGTTTCCAGCTGGCGCCAGAAGATTTATCCTAATGTTAAGGCCTCAGGTTTGTTAACTATGAAAAATACAGTTTGATTAAAAATTTGTCATATTTAAAGGGAATGGCTGCACAAAGATGTCATTTATTAATATACAGTAATTTTGTTATTAAACGATAGAAATGGGTGTATATAGTAGCTTACATTGGACGTGAGATCATATGAAAAATTTAATATCTTTGGTTTAAGTTTCTACATGCGTCCCGGGGGCCTGGTGCTAAACATGGCAACAGTTTTGTGGGACACTGTGTTTTGTCCCAGTCGCTTGGGAAGGAAAGCAAAATTATAAATAAGACAGTTAAATTTCCATTAGCTTGGTAAATTTCTCAAATTATCTTGCCTGTACTGCATTATATACTCCATTTTCTATATTCTTCAGTCAAGGAATGATACTAATGGTCGATATCTTAAAGTGGATGTCTGTTTTAAAGATATACTAAAATCTATCACAAATGTACTGTTACTGATGTATTGGGTAACTGTAAAGAAGACGGCTACACGAAGATATCAACTATTAATATAGTTCCTTGACTGTAGAATATAGAAAAGAGTGTGTATAATGCAGTACAGGTGAGATGATTTGAGACATTTACCGAGATAACAGAAATTTACCCGTCTTTTGTTTATATTTTTGCTTTCATCCCCAAGGGGCTGGTACTAAACACAGCGTCCTGCGGAACTTGCATCATGTTTAGTACCATCCCCTCATTGATAAACAGAAACATAAACCAAAGACAGCAAATTTCTCATCTCGGTATATTTCTCAAAGTATCCTACCTCTGCTGTATTACATACACCCATTACTATATTGTTTAGTCAAAATATTGTATTAATAAACGATATCTTCATGCAGCCATCTCCTTTACATTTACCATTTATCATCCATATGTTGCAACATTGGTACCCGTGGGGCTGGTACTAAACTATATAGTATATAGCCTATGTGTCAACTTGTCATTGGCATCACTTAGTGGTAGCTTGAAGAGAATCTTCCACACTTGATGCTGAAAGTCTTGTAGCCAAATGTGGAGCCAGGCTAATTTAATTTATTAAGGAAATGTGGTAACATATATTGGCCTTTGTATGAAGCTGAATGCCTGCTGCTATGAGTATTACAATATTAGCTGCATTCAACGGCTTCTGCATGGCATACACAATGAAGACTTGAGAATGATTCTGAATATTATATTGAAGGTTGTGAATGGTACAGTATTCTCATCATGCTACCATGTTTAAAGGTATTTAATGAATGCAAAAAAATTGATTATAAGCATTGCAGTTTGATACACAAAAGCTAAATTATAAAAATTGCAGCCAGGGAAGGTGTTTTGATTTAAGCCAGGGTAGCTTCAAGTGTTGAGCAGACTAGGCTATTCCAAAATACATTCTTATTGTGACAGAATAACATAGACTAGACAAGGGCCAATGGTTGAATTGTGTTGATTGCTATATTTTTTCTTTATGAAATTTATGAAATGTGGAAGCAATTGGGCAGCTTATTGATTAGCAAGATAACTCAACTGTGTACCTGTTGGCAGTTGACATAAGAAAGTTTCATGAATTTTACAAATCTCCATGTAGTCTAACCTTTCCAGAGTCTTGCATTTTCTCTCCAATGTCCTTGGCATCTTCCTCAGCGTGTGAATTTCAATGTTTAGATGGTTTGGATAACTTTTTGTCAGACGAGTAATAGATAATGGCTGTAGGAAGACAAAGATCAGTAGAAAGTCTCAGAAAATTGTAAAATAGGACAAAAGACACAAGAATGGTGAGAACTCATTTTATGTCCTACCCTGCAGAGGGGAAAGTTTGTTGTAAAAAATGTTAATGATAAGAAAGATGATTAATTTTGGTGTCAACTGTCGCAGATTTATTCATTTAAAGGTAAGCATTGCTTTGTCAGACCATGTGTAAGTGGCATTCCATTGTTTGGATTGATCATGTCATACAAATGTCAATGGATCATGACTCCTTACTAGATGATTATTGTAATTCATTACCATCTGTAGTGAATTACTTTAGGCAATTTTCTTTTGTGTAGTTTCTGCTGAACACTTTTTCTTTTTCATGTTAGTAAGTGTTTGAGGTATTTATATTTGCATGAAGAATGATTCAGTTATAGTGTGTTCTAGCATAAAAATATTGACTGTTTCCTTTTATTTTTTTCAGGGTAAAAATGTAAACAGCAGCATATAGAAGCACCCGTAGCCTTAGTATTAACAAAAATTGATCTCAGTGACATTTGGTCAAGGAAGAGAAGTCAAGATGACACAACAAATCCAGAGTTATTCAGGTCAGAGTTATGACCGATGGGTTGAGCGTAATTCAAACAGTTCAACGTTTGGGAAAGTGCAGAAGCAGTTTTGGTTTACAAAAAGTGCTGTAATACGCAAGCTTGGCAAAAAGGAAGATGAGCATGTTGTTGCATCAGATGCTGAATTGGATGCCAAAATTGAACTTTTCAAAGCTATTGAATCAAGTACTAAAGAGTTGCAGGTAAGCTTTGATACAAGATGGCTGTCAGATTTTAATTTTATTTGATTTTATATACTGTATATCATTAGCATACAGCTGCGTTACATGCATTACTTTATTTCAAGAGTGGGAAATTAATTAGTGAACAATATATAGTAGAATTCTGTCATTAATTTGTTGGGTAAATATTACGATGAGTAATGGTAAATTTAGCTATTGAGTACAGCATTAGGTGTTCTGCCTGTTGAATACATTATTTTCAAACTTCTTTTGCTAAGTAATAGAGCATATATAGTACAGTATGTTGACAGTGTTGTTTCTTGAGATTTTGACTTAATTTTCTCCTCAGGTTCTTCTTGCTGATTACCAGAACAAAATATGTGTTATGGCACAGGAAGAAAATGCTATGGGGAGGTTGTTGAAGGAGTATGGCAAACAGGATAGGAGCCGAGCCGGAAAAATGATGACTGCAGTTGGTAAGAGTTTAAGTTATACTGCTCAGCAGAGAGTAGCTCTTCGGAATCCTCTCGTAAGACTTTTTCAAGAAGTAGACACATTTCAGACACGTGCGGTGGAAGACACACTTTGTACGGTTACAGAGATGGAAAAAATAAGGACAGAATATAGAGGTGCTCTCATGTGGATGAAGAACATATCCCAAGATTTCAACCCAGATCAGTATCATCAGTTGGAAAAATTTCGAGAAGTCCAGGGAATTGTTAAGCAAAAGAAAGCAAAATTTGACCGAATAAAGCTTAAAAGCCTACAGAAGATTGATCTTCTTGCAGCATCTAGGTGCAATATGTTTTCTCATGCTCTTATTGTTTATCAAAATAATCTGATTACTTTTTCAGAAAAAACCTCTAAGACTCTCAGTAGTGTAGCAGGAAATTTCAAAGGATATCAGCCCTATGACTTCCAGGTGATTAAGGAACTTGCAGAACCTCCTAGAAGACTTGATGATGCCAAGGAAGAAGAAGATGATGAAAAGTTAGAAGGTGATGAAAAGACCTTTTTCAATGCTGAATATCATGATGACCCAGAAAAGAAAAAACAGCGAAACAAGGAAAGACATGGAAATAAGAAAAATAGAAAGAAGAATAATGCAGATCAGAAGAAGAGTGATAGTCTTGTGAATCTCTTTGATTATACAAATGAAGATGTAAGTGAGGAACTCCTTAATCTACATCAAACAGAAAATAATGTAGATGCAAAGAATTCTAAATCTCAGTTGCTTGATTTCCTCACAAACAATCCAGAAGTGCCTGACACAGAAAAGGACACACAGCAAATGCTGAAAGAGCTTTTTGACAGTCCTGTTCACCAACCACTTCCTGTCTTTGGGTCTGATGAAAATTCGGGTGCTTCTGGGCTCTCCAACCCTGAGCCAGGGATGGGAGTAAGTTCTGTCCAAAGTTTAGGGGATCTTGACTCGGATCCTTTCTCTATGTTGCAAAGTCACTCAAGTGAACGTGGTAGCATGTTCCTTCCTTCTCAGCTTTTAGATTTTGGAATGCAAAGTTGGCAAGACCAGTCAGCCAACTTCTCACTGCAGAGCCAGATGCCTGCATTCCAGTCAGGAAATTCAATTGGTGCTCCATCAAGCACTGTAAATTTACCTGCTGGTTCACAGTCACAAACACAAAAAGCTAATGAGGCAGTTAAAACTACTGCAAGCTCAGGAACAACACAAAGCCATGATCTGAAACAGGAAGTGAACAAATTAGACTGGTATAAAGTATTTCAAGACATTGATCCTTTGGGAGATCCTGCAAATGCAATATTCAGCCAAGTGCTGGATGATGACAAGAAATGTTAAGGAAGAATAAGTTTTTATAGGTATGTATAACCTAAGTAATGGTTGCATTAGTAAATTAAGTTATGGATATTTACTATTTATAAAAATGCCATATTTTTAGTGTTTTTATTTTGCTTTATTGGAAGTTCAAATATGAAACTATTTACAGTAAAATTGACAATAGTTTTGTCATTTGCCTTCTTATCATGTGAATCATTGTATAGCAGAACTTAGTTGCATTTTTCTTCCTATTTTTTTATTTATGCAGTCACTAGTCAACAGATATCTAGTCAAAGCAAAAAGGGAACAGTGCAGAAAGTCAAATGTAACTTATTTCAAGATTTATGCCAGGCATGCTAGTTGCTTCTGCTGTTTTTCCACGGTCTGGTTGATTCTCAGGTAGAACACGTTCTGATTTACAAATGGGGTTGCCCCTTATAAGTAGGCAATGCAGTAATAAAAACAGGAATTTCAGCAAACTGGTATTCAACTAACTTTTATATGATTTTGTTTTTTAGTAACAGACTCACATGATTGAAAATAGCCATCTGCAACAATTTTGTTTTTCAGGGAGTATACTTCTGAAATGTTCTTCATCTTTCACAAACCTTGCATTCAAAATATTGATTTTAATATAAGCATGTGCACTGTGTTCATTAGATACAAGATATTTTGGAAATATAGAGGTTTTCTTTAATGCATATTGCCCTGCTGTATGCAATATCTCCAATCTTGTACTGTGATTAAAAACTAGTGTCATAAACAACATGATTACAAATTAATATGTTCATTTAACTTACAAGTTCTCTTGTATTTATTCATGCCAGAATGCTAGGTTGTTGTGGACAGAAGAAGTGTTGGATAACTGCTTTAAAATAGGGAAAGTAGTAGCTTGTTTATGGGTGAGACTCATCTACTATGGGAGCCCACCTGCCTCTCACCTGTTAAATGCCATCATTCCCTAACTCAGTTTCATTGTAATTGGACATTTGTTTAGAATGCTGTTCACTGAGTCTTTATTTAATTCTTTTCCTTTTCTAGGAAGCCTGCTTTGTAGTCAGTTTGTTAGTATTTTTTCTTTAGCCATTTTTTCAGTCATCAAAATGGTGTTTGCAATGAAAATTTGATGTGATGGGGACAAGTTTTTTTATGTTGTACCAAGTATTTCCTGATGCAAGTAAACTAGACATTCACTCATTTCTGAGACAGGGGGACCAGGTCAAGATGAGCTGAGCTGTTGTCATGGAAATTTAGGAAGTTTCAACCAATACCTGAATAAAATCACAACTTGGGCAAATGGATGAGGTTATGAAGCATTTTGTCATGCTTCAGCCAAGCCAGACAGTCAAAGGGACTCCATTTAACTAAGACTTTTTCCTAAGATTGACCACCATGGATTATAACTGAAAGGAGTCTAGAGATTAAGATTCATTTTCTAACAACATTTACATCCTCAGTGGGTTTGTACATAACATCTTGTATGAACTGGTCAGTGGTTAGACTTTCCTACTGTTCACCTATGATGAACAGTAGGAAAGTTTAACAACACCCCTCATATTCTTATTCCGTTTAATGTCAGTAGCAAACTGCATATTTTCATTCTGTCAGACGACCAGCATTTATCGGTGTGACTTGACTCTGCATTACTCAGTGCAACCAAATATATTGGTAGAAATCAAGTTTATTCAACACACTTCTGAAGATTTAAGCAACCAGTCGCCTATGTAGAGAAGATTGTAAATACACTATTTTAAATAAGGGGGCTTTGGAACCTGTTTTGCCGATGACATTAAGTATTATGTTAGAGAGTTGAGAAATATCCCTTATAATGGGTTGACTACTAAGTAAAGATATCATTCCTTTCACATTTTCACTTTAGCGAGCCCTCTTAAGCATGTAGGAGGGCTTTACTAAAGTGAAAATTTGAAAGGAATGCCATAGATATCGTTGCTCAGCAGTCAACCCATTATAAGGGATATTTCTCAACTCCCTAACATAATACTCAATGTCATCAGCCAAACAGGTTCCAAAGCCCCCTTATTTAAAATACAGTATTTACAATCTTCTGTATACTGTATAGGCAACTGGTTGCTTAAATCTTCAGAAGCATGCAGTAAAAACTTGATTTCTACCAATGTATTTGGTTGCATTGAGTAATGCAGAGTCAAGTCACACTGATAAATGCTGGTCGTCCGATAGAATGAAAAAATGCAGTTTGCTACTGACATCATTAAACGGAATAAGAATATGAGGAGTGCTGTTGCCATCATCCAATCAGTTAGCAGATCACACTGCTGGTGAATGACTTTCACTAGGGTTGTGTTTCAGCATCCTAAAAAGATACAAATTAAGCAGTAAAATGGATAAGCACAATTAACGTACCAGTAATCACTATGAATTTGCTGAATGTAATTCAGTGATTAAAGTAATTAGTCAAGATGTAGAATTAAATTAAAATTTCAAAATACAATAACAAATATACTGAGCTCCTTTCACAGTATTCAGAGAACTGCCTCAGTAGCTTTTTGTTCAGATTCAGATCCTCAGCCTTAATTTTTTGCACCATTGATTTAAACATAGGATGGCTCCAGTCACAATCTTCAGTGAATGTAATATTAGGTGATAATGAGTTACCACATTCTTTACTATGTGCCAAGGGATTTGCTAAACCAAATGTTGTTTTCTGAGATGTTAAAAATTTTGGGAGGCATTGACCCCTTCATGTAACTTTTTGAAAAAAACCTTCACACCCAAAATTATTGGGTGAAAATAATTTTTTATTATTTTGGCTCCAACGCAAATACTTTTCCATCTTATGGTATGGTCAAAGAATTTCAAGTTTAGCTTCAGCTTTATTAGTTTCAGTTCATTCATAGACAGGATTTCATGGGAAACAGGCTAATTGTCCCTTATGAGAGGATGGTCAACAGTTTAATTATCTTTGAAGTTGACCCATGGCCTTTTAGAGCTTACATGATGGATACATACCTGGCACCCTACATTTAGGATTTTCGTGAAGGAGGAAGGTGCTGTATCACCTGATGCAGTGGTTTCTGGTACACAATAAGAATGAGGTCCATGATGACCAGTCATATTGAGTAAAATTATAAATCAAATCAAATCAAATCATAAATCAGTCTTTACATCTTACGGGGAACATAGGATTAAGTTCCAAGTGATAGCACAGACACATTCAGGCCAAATCATCTGCACCACTGTGTTCAAGTGTGAAAGGCTAGACTTCATACCAAGTGTTAATGAAGAGGTCAGTTGCATCTTGAATAATGAAGTTCTTCCAATAGTTTCTTGGCAGCCTGTCCTGGATAACATCAAGAAACTGGACCAGACTCTCTGCACACCATTGTTAGTGTGCCCCAAACATCGTGACAGTTCTTTGGCCAATGGGTAGATCTAGGGGGTGGCATTGAAATGCAAAAAAAAAAAAATATTGGTGTTGGGTCCAATCATCCATGGTCTTGGAGCATTACCAGCAAGAAAGAACATTGGTTTTGTTATTCTGGTTGGCCTACTACACAGGGCAGGTAAAACATGACCAGCGATGTATCTTCAGTTGATAGCAGTTGTCATCCATGCCTTCAAGCCAGATTTCCAGAGTATCCAATGTTATACCATGTTGAATCCTTTCAGTACATGGGTATTCTCTGTAAGATACAGCCTGCCTGGCAGCAGCTTCAGATCTGCAGCCTCCGATGGCAGTGCCAGGTGTGACATGGTTCTTGGCTAAATATTGGCTTGCCTCTCAAAGCCCTTACACTGCCTGAGCAAGAATACCTTTTTAATAGGTCTCAAACTCAAGCCCTGAGATCAGCAAACAAGTGATAATGCCTTCATTGAAATTATTTCGGGTTATATGGTGGTCCTTCTCCAGTCCATATCCTGAAATAAGATGAATAGGAGCCTCTCTCTATCCTCCTTGATTAGTGAGTCTTTTTGTGATCAACAAAAACATAGTCTTATCTGCAACATGCATCTTTCTCCTGAAGAACCAGTGACACTTGATTTGGCAAGTCTAAGTGCCTGTGGGCCCCCATATCCTTCATTCTTATGATGCAAAGTTTCAGGTTTGACCTCTAAACACAAGTTCTTACATAACTAAACACAAGTTCTTACATAACTTTGAAGGTGTTCACAATATTTCACATTTATACAATCACACAGTACACTTATTCAGTGCACAATGTAACTGTCCCAAAATTACCTGCAGATTGGTAATAAATTTAAGTGTTCATTTGCTTTCAAAATGCTCAATGTAGTACCAGAGGTACTCAGAATACTGCAAAGCACGGAGCGTCTCTCTGATTGGAAATACATAATGATGCCACTCTCTGGATCAGGCATATGGTGCTCACATATGTAGTCAGTGTTGTGTATGACAATTTAGGTCTCTCCAAGTGGAACAACATTGTATGACAATTTAAGGTCTCTCCAAGTGGAACAACATTGTTGCCTGATAAGCACACTGTTTCCATAAACTGCAATCTTGAAGGTTTTTATAGGGGATTTTAGGTAAAAAACATAAATGAACAGGCAGTGCTGACTGCATCAGATTATTCATTTCCACTTAAGTTTCATACAGAAATACCATGAAAAGGCTGTTTTCTTTAAATTAAGGAAAGTATTATGCAGAATAATATATCCAAGGTTCTGGTTTATATACCTAGGAAAAATACAAATTACAGGCAGTCCCCGGTTTATGACGGGTCCGGCTTACGATGTTACGAGGTTACGACGCTTCTCACATATATTCATCAGAAATTATTTCCCGGTTTGCAACGCATGTTCCAGGGTTACAACACGTCGTACGCCGATCCAACGGGAGAAATATGGCTCCAAAATGGCAGAATAATCAAAATTTGGAGGTTTTTTTATGAAAAACTCAATAAAAATGCAGTTTACATCGTTTCCAATACACCCAGAGCATTAAAAGTAAGGTTTTCTTAGGATTTTTTATGATTTTCGATGATTTTTCGGTTTACGACGATTTTCGGCTTACGACACAGCGTAAGAACGGAACCCCCATCGTAAACCGGGGACTACCTGTACTTTAAAAGATTTGTCATATTTTGCCATTTATTTATATTTTATGGTTAGTGTATGTTTGTCATTAATGAGAATACCTTTGCTAGGTGTTATTGATGGATAAGTTCATATGTTGTATATGTACACTTCTCTTTTCATTTTGTTAATAAGTTATGACAGTGCCTTTTTTCCCTTATGATTGCAAAACACTTAACATGTCAGCAAATACCCAGTCATGTGTGGACTTGTAATACATTCTGGTAATACCTGTCTGGTGATCACTAGGGTTATCTGCTCAAAGTAGTTATTCTGATTGAAAAAATCTCTCAGTCTTAGAGGTGCTTCAATCCAAAATTAAAATTATACTTGGAGTGTTCTCTTCTCATTCCCTCTGTTTGGTATTCTCCTTTAGTCTGTAGAGTGCAAAAATGCAATGAAAACAGTTGGCAGGCAAGATGGGAGTCCCTTTAGACATGTAACTACTCATCCAGCTTTTCACCACTCAACTTGTCCACCATAAACAGCTGTAATGGCATATGTTGCAGTAAGAGGGTTGGCTTTGTGAATCATTTACAAATTAAAAGTAGAATTCTGTTGTTGATGCCTTCTTACCAAAATGGATGCTCAAGTTTCATCCCACTAGGAAAGCTTTGTGGATTTAGTTTACCATTATTACATAACTTGTTTGTTTATTGCTTTTTGAAGTTTTCACTTTTAGTCCATTCACAGTTTGCTGTATATAAGATCTTACTGTTGATATCCTTGGCTCGATTGGAGGGCTGATCTTGAGTCCATTAGGGAGTAACATTTACTGTACCAGTAAGTAACACACTTGAGAAATCTCATAATTGCTACCTGAAAAATTAGTAGGAATGTATGATTTTGTTTCATAGTGTACATAGTTTTCTTTACCTTAAAATTGTTGTGATAACCAGTGCAGTTGTTGTGATGAAATGGTACTCTCTGAGTGAGTATTCAAAAATTTAAGTGTTCAAAAATGTTGCAATTATTGAATATGTTTACACTATTAGTAGATTTAATAGTTTTCAATTTATAAGTCTTCAAACAAAAAGTATGTAAATATAGTAGCGGTATTAATAATTTATTTGATGTATCTTCTTACAAACTTGGGGCAAATGTAGATGCAAGATTATTAAAAATTCTGAAGTCTTACCACTGTTACTCGTCAGAGATCAGATGTTCTCTTATGTTTATCCCTTCAGCATCATGATTTTTCTCATTAGCTTTTCTCATCAATACAGGGGTGTAATTTGTATAAATCATGGTGTATTTTGGTTAACTGTACAATACATATACAGTATAATATCTAACCATCACATCAGTAGAGGTTTGGAAAATTCTAGAAAACCTGACATTGACTCTCCTTTTTGCAGTTCTTGATTTTGACTGATGCCTGATACGATAGGAGGAAAATTAAGACAAATTACCATTTAATATTGCTAAGTAACTGAGTGACGCTTCCATGTCATTACTGTATATCATGTTAATATGATTTTTATTTTTGCTGGAAATTTTGTGATTGGACTGTATAAAGGATGATAATGAATGTGTGGTAAATATAATGTATGTAGGAAAGTTGTAGAGGGAGATCATGATTACTTTTCATTGATGGGAGTTACTTATTAAGTTCAAGAAGCAGACCAACTACCTTGGGAAGGATTGCTAAACTAAAGCTTTTTGTATTGCAGATTATTCTGTCCATTGAATAGAATAAAGGATAGGTTGCCCTGCTCATATTTTTAAAATAAGCTGGGAGTTGTGTTATGGTCATTTTAGATTTTCAATTTCATTTAAGAAGACAAATTTTGTATTACAGAATTAGATATTTAAAAATCCCAGATACAAAATTTTTACATATCTCCATATATGTAAAGAACTGAAGGAAAGCCAACTAATTGCAGTGTATGAATTAAAAGGGTACAAGTTTTTGTGTTGATTATATTTTTAGGCAAACAGTGTTAAGTATGAATGTTTCTCTTTTTCCGTGCAGTGTTGGTATGGTAAGTTCCAGGGAAATATAGTAAAGTGTAGTTTGATCTGAATTTAATGTTCTGTTACGGTATTATTTGAATCGGTGATTGTTAAGTCAATAGTGAAATGATACAGGTTGGATTATGCTTATATTTAATCATACATATTGTGCATAAATATGTTAAGAAATGGCCTCAGATGTTTGGTACTGTAATAGCCATGGATAACATTTTGTGTAGTGGTACTTAATGCATTTTTCTTAAGTATGGTTGTTTATTATTAGATTTTCTTTTACAATATTTTGAAGACAGTTATGTTAAGCAAGTGTAAGTTTTACTGTGAACATTACTTTTCTCTATGTTTAATTGCAGTGCTAAACTTGAATTTATTGCTGTTGAATCAGGTGTTGTAAGAATATAGGAGGTTGGTGGAACCTTTCTGCCATCCCTGTGTAGGAAAAAAGCACCAGCTGAGTAAAGTGCGGCAATTTATAACTCACTGAGGTACTCAAAGTTGATTGTGTCATAAGAAACAGGGTTTGACCAAGATCACAATTGAATGAGAGTATTTGATTGATTTATCTGAAGTTAGCTTGTGATGTTTTAGTTTGAGACTCAGTTTGATTTAGTATTGTATCACATGGTATTGTTATGTTTAGAAGTTGCTATAGGTGCATGTAGATTTTTTTCCTTGAAACTTGTAAAAGTTGCAAAATTGCTCCATAACTGAAACTCACATTCCATGTTTATGATTGAGATGCTCTTATTTTAATTGTTATTTAATCTGTAAATGTTTACTCTCCAGAAGACTTTTCTTTGTTAATATTCCATAACTTTTATCCTTTTTCTGCTTTTTCTGTACTCTGTAGTAAATAGTCATTATTCTGTAAGTTTCTCCAATCAGGAGTTTTCACCCAAGTGATTATAGCATACATTATAAGTATTTTTTCACCAATGCTTAGGAAAAGTACACCGAGTGTTACCAATATATCTCATGTCAGAAGTAGCACATTGAGATGCTACCAACAGTGCAGAGCTTTATTTAGAAAAGCATGCTAGTTTTGTTGGGCGTTTACTAGTAACTTTTCAGTCAGTTTATCTCAGACTTTTTTTGTCATTCAGTATTATTGCTAGCTGTATTTCTGGTGAGAACTGTATCTGCTGTTCCTATAAAACCACTGGTTCACATTGCCCAGGGGAAAGAGAGACTATAAGTCCTTCCAAAGATAATTGTAGGCCTCTACGGTTTATGTACAAGCTATATCCATATTGTGTATGTTTCTCAAAATAAAGTTTAATAATATCCATGTGTTTAAAATCCTTTATTACCTTTTGTTGGATTGTCATTCTTTTCAATGCATATCCCCCCAATGTCTCAGTTCTTTGTTGAAGAGGTGGGACTAGTTTGCTAGTTTTTCTACCCTATCAGGTCCAACCATATTGTCAGGGTTAGCTCAGAGTACCTGGACAAAAACTGAGCTGGATCTGTTATTTCTCTATTCTAATATTCATTACTTCATTACCAGATGATGTACCTTTGATGAATGCTGACATGAAAACATTCAAATTCAAAGTGGTGTTCCAGGCACTGTTCAAGGGTAGTTGCAGTGTTCCTTCAGCCCCTAGCAGCATATACATTTTAATCTTTAATTTTACCTCCATTCTCGCCTGTTTCTTCAATCTTGTTATCCAACACTTTTTTTTTTTTTTTTTTTTTTTTTGTCCAGTTCCACCTTCCGATCTTTCTACTTTCTTATCCTCATATTGTGAATCTATCTTGCTGTCCAACTACACGACGTCCCCCCTTCCCCCTTTATTTTTTTTTTAGTTTCGCCCCTCATTAGTGCTGAAAGGCAGAGAGTGCCCCCGTGCTTGGCTTGGCAGCCTAGGAAAAGCAATATCCATGCACGAAAAAACAACCGACACAATAATTATTAATAATAATGATTGCCAGATTTTCAAGTAATGTCTATGAAAATCTGGCAGTAATGCTTTCACAATTATTAATTTACAGAACAAATAAGAATTTCAACCTAAACATGATTTTCAACGATAACTACGAATGAATGGAGACTTCAACGACAAGAGGTCAGCTGGGACAACTAATCTGCACGTACAGCTGATGGTACCTCTATGGGAGCTGCACATTGAACAATTGGGCACACTAAACAACTAGGTAATATGAGTAGGCCCCGTAGGAGGGTAGTGCTGTCAGTGCACCTCTTGCGGTTCACAGCAGGCTTAAATAAAATAGAAATTATGGGTTGATACTCGGTAAAAAAAAATGTGTTTAGTGACATCTCAACTATTTTGGGGTGCGTCTAGCAGAAAAGGATAATGTTCAAGGATTAAAATAAAGTCTAATGAACTACTAGCTAAAGTAAACCTATAGACGATTAAAATTGTAACTAACAAGGGAATTCAGAATCAGTTTAAATACTGTAATAACAGCATGAAAGAGAAAAGCTGTAAAGTAAAACTGCCTCTAGTTATAACACGAACAGTGTCAGTGTAGTGTGCACGCAACTGTGTTTGTGTAGTGATCGCAAAGGAATAGGAACCAGGATTCAACCATCATCATCCACGATCAGGCGCTTGAAAGTGAATTTGGAGCATATCCATGTAATTTAGAAATATGTTAGTAATTTAGTAATATATTATTTTCATATCGTAGATACTGACAGACCTGTAATTTCGTTGGCCAAGGTTTGATGTAGCCAGCGTACATGGCAGTAAAGAGGCTTAGTTTAGTTTTAAGAGTCAAGTGTAGACACTTGTATTGTTTAATTCTAATTTTGACAAACAGTCGTTTTGCTTATTATGCTTTTGAAAAAAAAAAGCCGGCCCTAGGACCCAATGCTGAAGGAGTTAAGGGTGATAGCCAAATAATGCACTAGCCTTAGGCCTGTGTCCAAGAACCACACTGCTAGTAATTGTGTTGCAGTGGGTAATTTTGTATGTATATTAATTACCAATTAATTTCATGCCAAGCACATGAACCATAGTTTTTCGACCAATTGTTTTGGTTTTGCATCCTAGGCTAATTGGTTTGCACCGTATCCCTAATTAGCATAATGATGGTGCACGCAAATCAGTTGTGCCTTTCCGGTATGCCACTGCTTTATGTAATGAATATTTTGGGAATTTGAATGGAAAACTTTAGATTTTTGGGTGTGGAAAACCAAAATTATGTACATTGCCACTGCAGGAACGGTACAATAGGCTGTATAAGCCTAAACAACATAGGCTCATGCATAAGGGAAACTGGTGGAAAAATGTATTGTGTAGGCCAATCGTTGTCATCGGCAAATTGTAAATTTTTGAGACGCAAAAAGAATGCCATAGGTAGCCGAGGAGCATGAAATGTGGCAGTCGATGTGATAATTGCAGGGGTACATCCTAACTTTACCTAACTCACAACATTGGGTCTTATATTGCCACAGGAAGGTATTTCTTGTTGTTATTTGAGAATTTAGACCCCCTCACGTAAGGAAAGTGTGGCAGATTATTTACAGAGATAGCCTATATCGTAATGTTGGATAAAGTTCATTTCCGGCCCGAACATCCGTACTCGATTTTTTATTATATCTTACAAACCTTCATAAAAAAAATTTTTTTTAAATATTCCATATACAAAATTCTTGCAAACTAATGTTTACCACAATAAAAAATAAAATATATGTAAATGATGATTTTTTCTAAGTTTCAATTTTGCAAAATGCATTTAGGGACATTTGAAGGGACACTTGATCCCCAGGGGCTATTACTAAACACGGCAAAACAGTGCAGGTGAATCAGTTTCTCCGTGTTTAGTACTAGCCCTCATGTGGAATAGGAGTTCGGACCAGAAACAAACTTTTACCCTAATGATTTTTATTTTATGACTTTTATGCTTTGGAATGTCAAACTATTTACAGTACTGTAGTATGGTTTTTTGGATTTCATAAAGAAATTTTTTATAATGGTGATTTGGTAAAATTACTATGTATTAGTTATCATATCGCCATCATCATTAGCACTTTTACGTCAGATTTTCCTCTCATAGGGTTAGGTGTGAAATGTGTTATCTCCACCTTTGTCCTATGTCCCTTCAGATCTAGATTTTTAACTGTTCCCTCTCTCCATCATATCTGGGGCTTCCTAACGTCTTCATCCAGCTTCCTCCGTTCTTACAGGTTTTCTGACAAATTGTTCCTCATCCCTTTTCATCACGTGGTCAGATCATATCAATCGTTGAGATATCTTCTTTTTTTTTTTTCTAGCCTCTTGATGTTTTATTTCTCTGCCAATACCTCATTTGTAATACAGTACTGTACAACCTTCACACCATACTCAATCCATGAATTTTATTGTTTTATTGTCATAGCTTATTCAGTATCTCCGCTTTCCTTGTTGTCACCCTTGCCTGTGTATACAGTTGACCCCCTCCTATTCGTTGTTCCAGATTTGCGGACTCACCGATTCGCAGATTTTTCTATGGAACATATGCACATATTATTCGGGAAAATTTGCCTATTCGCAGTACAGTATTTTTCATAGAGAAATATTCACAAATTACTGTATTTTCATATTTTCGTGACTAAATGCACTTTTTGTGATAAAACTATGAAAATATTCAGGTATAAGCATTCTTGAGGGTTTTTTGGTGTTTTGAGGTATCGAAATGGGCAGTTATAAGTGTTTTTAGAGGGGTGTCAAGTATTCGTGGATTTTAGCTATTCGTGGGGTGTGTACACGTCCCCACAAATACCTGGGGTCAACTGTATACCATTAGTCATTATTGTTTTCTCCACCAGTGGATTATTTGTATTTACCAGCAGCCTGGCTTGCACTCTCCATTTCATCCTTGCTGTATCTTTCTTTTTTAATAAACATTCAACTTCTGCCTCACAGTTTAGTTTTGTGAAGCATGCCCATCTGTCACAGCAGGGTTCTCAACTCCCCTCTCTTGCCCATTTGCTCTGGTAATGAATTTTGAACACTAAAAAGTTTTTACTGTACTTAAAAATGATGCTATCCAGAGCACCTTTTGTGACACCATGTACATGTGTTTGATGTTTGCCAACACCTTTTTATATAACAACCATTTGGCCACTTTTCTTATTGTTCATTGTTCCTATAAGAATACAAACCAGAGCCTTGTTGAATTATAGTATTCCTGGCATGAGCTGAAAATGATAGGTGGGTAATAGATAGGTTTTTGTCTGAGTATTATACACTTGTGTGTTGTTAACCCAGCATTTTTTTTTTTATGGTTGTTTGTTATGTGTTGAAGCTGCCTTTTGCTAAGTATTTTTCAGATTTTTGTTTGTTTGTGAACTGTGCTTGACTACTGTTATGGATGGTGCTCAGAAATAGAAACTTTCAACTGAACAGTTAAGATATATAGGAGATGCATTCGTGTGTAATTTTCTTAGTTGTTCCTTTGGAAATACCAACCAGAGCCAGTTATTTAGGAGTACAGTATTCCTCAGCATGACCTGGAAATGGTAATTGAAACTTGGTAATAAGGAAGTCAGTCAGTGGTATGGGGTGGGTTAGGGAATCCTCCTCACTTGTCATGACCAAGCACTTTTTCAGAAGCCATATAGCAAGGACATCTTGCTGTACTCCATTGTATGGTACCCATGGTTACCAGGATAATGTGTGTGTGCCTTGTCTTGTGGCCCAACTGGTTTAGTACACTTGGTGACTTCACCGCCACTGGAGTCTCATCTGAGGATGAGATGGCAAAGTTTAGAAGTTCACTGGAATGGGGGAAATGGCATTATCTTTCCTTTCACACCAAAGTGCCAACTTGTGTGTGAAATTATCTTGAAGATATGGGGTATGGTATCCTCTCTTCTAGAGACTAAGTTTTGGTAGTGTGTAGTATTAACCCTTTGGAGCAGTTCAATTGTGGGTACCTTATTCTTCATTCTGCAGAGTAACGTAGAGGCATCAGTGGAGAATAACAATCTGTTAGTCAGGATTCTGATCCACCTTGCAATCTCCTTCAGTCCCTCTGCAAGTTTGAAGGGAACTGCAGCCAACCTTTCAAGGATAGCCTCTCCTGTGTCCAGTGTCAGACGTAACCTTCCTCATGTTAAACTGTGACGGTGCCAAGACTTCTTCCTCTAGGAAGGGTCAGGAGCCTTTTCAGCCCTTTCAGCCTCCTCATCACCCCTGGCTAGGACTGGAGGTAAGGGGCAGAAGGGAGGAGGACACTGAGATTGGCAGTCCCCCTCTCCAGATGCCATGAGTAGGGGGATGCCTGTCATGCCACTGGGTAATGCAGCAGAAACAGGGGTGATGTGTGCCTCAGCATAAGCTGTTAGTCTCTGAAACTTGGTGGTGGGTGGATGAGTTGGGGGTCAGGAGTTGATGAGATCACAAGTGAGATGCTTCCTTAGCCTATAATAATAATAAAGTCTGATTTGAGTGACTGGCCAGGCAGTATATTATTTAAGATTAATATTTGTCAATTTGCTTAGTGTTGGAAGTGGTTCAATGTGAATGGTAAACCAGTTGATGTAAAAAATAGATTGTTGTCTATTGTATTTTTTTAAAAAACTTGGACATGTTCTCCACAGATTATGATTTTATTGTAGGGTTCGTAGGCTGTCTTTATCTGTTTTATATCTTTTGGTTCACTTGAAATTCACTCTGCTTTGCTACAAAAATCAAGGTAAACAGTCTCTTAAATTTTAATGGTTATTACTTTTCAGAATGGTTATGCTTGCCTCTGTTGATAACTTCATTGTAACTGAGATCAAGTCTTCACTAACTTCAGTATGGAGAAAGGGGAAGCCTTTTATTTTAACTGGAGCGATCTTTATTGGTGCTGTTAAAGCCATTCTATATTATAAAAAGCAATGCAGGAGGTGAGTTTTCATAATATTCTTGCCTGTTACTTCTGCTTTCTAAGTGGCCAAAATGAGGAAAGATAGCAAGTCCGGTTGTATAGAAGAATAGAATATAAATGTGGATCCTGTATTTATTTTATAAGTACTGTAATACAAAGTAAAAAACAAGTTGACAGGTTGCACAACAAACCCAAAAATAGGAACTAAGAAATGAGGACATGACAAGCACAGTGCTTTTGTAAGATAGGATGTAGTTGTGTTAGATGTTAGCTGGAAATTTGATGTAACTTTACTATGAAAACTCCTAAAAATCATTATTAATTTTACACATAATGTCTTGACTATTAGGATACAGTACTTTGAAAGGATATGGGGAGAATGTAATGTATAAAACATAATTTGACTATAAAATACATTGTACAGTGTTAACGGAATTGCCAAAACCTGCAGTATCAGCAGTGAAGAATGCTTCAAAATATTTTTGAGAAGGCTGGTGGGTCTGTGATTCACCATGATGCCTCATGATGAATAGTTTCCCAAATTTTTTAGCACCTTAAAGTTGAGGAGAACCCATTTTATTATCTGCTAGCATAAATGTTTCATTATCTGATGGCTTTTGGAACATATAGTAGCAAAAATTTCAAAGTGTGTTGTTCTGCAACTTGTGATAAACACATTATCTTTCATGAAAGCAAATAATATCTTGCAGGACATAGATTCTCTTGTTTCTGGCTTATTTCCAATGATATACAAGGTCTGCCCTTAAGTCAAAATTTTTACCAAAATTTATCGCTTTAGTTTCAGCTTAATTGGACTTTCTTCTCATAAAAGTCCCTTCATACTAAATACACTGCGCTGTACAGTTTTTTTTTACAAAGCGTAGTTTGCAGCGTATAGCTAATTTTGTCCTGTTACTTTGGTGTCCTAATGACCTTTCATTTTTTACTCATTGGGACTTTTGTGATGCAAACAATTATGTTTGTTCCCTCCCCCTCCCCTCCAACCTTTCTTTTTCTCTCAAAGTTGAAGTCTACCTTGAAAGGTCATAAATTTCAAATGTCACTGATGAAAATTTGCTAAAGTACATGTACGCTATCCTGCTAAATATATTCTAAGATGTGTTCGAGAACTGGCAAAAACTTTGGGAGTCGTTTTTTCACTCTGAAGAGGACTATTTCAAGTGAGACAAGTCTGAACAAGATGTAAATAAGCACTAAATTGGTTTCATAAAAAGTTTAGTATATATGGACAGACTGCAGATCTATGTAAGATTAAAAGTTAGGACGGAAATTATTTGTTAGGGTGTTTATATAATTTGCAAATGTATTTGTAAGTATTGAACCAAATACCATTATGTGAGATTTTGAAAAGACATTCCATAATGCATTTGCTACTGGTTTTGAAGTAACACATGAGTAAGATGCTTCTTTCACTATGGTGAAAAATCCAGAATCTGTGCCATACTCAGCTTCATACAAAGAATGAAAATATCCTTGTAAGTCGTATGTCATTTGAATATATGCCAGACGTAATACCACAGTTGGAAGAACGGAAAAGTAATTTTATCAGTGGATTTATCTCTCAGGTATTGCTAGTTGTTAATAATCTAACATATAAAGTCAGTGGAATTTGCTTAACCTAAACTTTCCTTAAAACTAATTGTTGCGTACCAAATTGTCCTTGTTCTTAACTGTCATGCATCCCATTATTAGCGCTGATTTATCTGCCCTAATTTGTCTTTTGCTGAATTGTTAATCAGCAAGTAAAATAAGTAATTTCTATTTGTGGAACAGGTATTATTTTTTATTTAGTAGCACTTTTTCTATTTTATACTACTGTATGTTAACTTAGTTACAATTGCTTTTAATTCATCATCACTATTTTTATGAATATACGTGTTTATTAAATATTTTAAAGAACTGTTATACTGTAAGTTAGTCATTAGTATACTGTGATTACAAATACATTCTCAGGAAGAAGTGGAATAGTGCAGGGAAAGATGTGGTAGTTCTGCATCTTTTCCCAAGAGGACGATTCTGCCCAAATGTGTCACCATTTGTAGTGAAGCTTGAGACATACTTGAGAATGGCCGAAATACCATATGAAGTAGGTATTAATTTTGAAATTACGGTACAGTTTTATTTTATTCTAAGGAAGTGCCTTTCATCTATTTTAGTTTTCTCATGGGAGGGTCACTTGTATTGGCATCTTGAAGTTATATTGAAGGTGCAAGTGAATATTGCATATTGTCATATAACATGCAACTTTATCTTCTTCCTTCTAAATGTCTAATTACTAGATCATATATTTTAACTGGTTTTTGGGGGGAGAAGTTGGAGTTTTAAATGATGATACTAAAGGGAAATACTCACAGTCCGTGTACAGGCAGTTCCCAGTTTCCAACGATGGTACCGTTCCTACGCTGCGTTGTAAGCCAAGACGTCGTCAAAAATCATAAGAAAAACTTTAGAAAACCTTACTTTTAATCCTTTGGATGTCTTGAAAACGATGTAACCTGCATTTTTATTGAGTTTTTCATAAAAAAAAACTTTCAAATTTTTATTATTCTGCCATTTTGAGCCATATTTCTTCCGTTGGATTGGCATTTGTAACCCCGGAACGTGTCGTAAACCAGGAAATAATTTCTGATGAATATATTTGAAAAGCGTCGTAAGCTCGGAATGTTGTAAGCTGAACCCATCGTAACCTGGGGACTGCCTGTATTACCTTTGGAATATGTTATATAGTTCAAAAGATGTTTGAATGTCATAATTGTCAGAGAATCAAAAGCAGTGTGAGTGACCGACAGAGGCACATTATGGTGCTTTTGTTGAATGACAGGAGATAACTGCTACAATGACAGTTATTCCTGGCATGAAGTAAGAAGAGAGACCACTAAGGCTTGTATATTCGGTCATCAGTCACAATGTATACCAAGACTGCTTAGATAGGTAGGAAGACACTAGCCATCAAAGGCAGTAATTCTAGATATTTACTGTAATTATGACTTGAATTGGGGGAGTAGACAGAAATGCTTGCAGGATTACAGTACACCCCTTTTGTAAACACCAGAATCAAATCTAGTTTATGTAGTCTGGTCCAATCTAGACCAATCAGTCATCAGTGAACTCAGTCATAGCCAGGCAGAGGAAGGAGACTGCGTAAGGTTAGGCTTAAGCGATCCTCTTTGAATTCAGTTGTAGCCAGGCAGAGGAAGGAGACACAGCGCAAGCTAGGCTCCAAGCCATATAGGAGAAAGTGGCCACTTGTATAGATTGTCTGCCAGGAGACTTTCCATGATTATAGAACATGACTGGCAGACATGGAAACCCAGCATGACATGAAATGGATGATAAGTTTGAGGCATGTCAGTGCATGCTGATTTGTAGATAAAATCTGGTATGTTGAAAAATCCATATGTTACAGTCTGAATAAGGTTTATATGGTCTCCACTTTCCTGGTATTAAATAGTTAGAGATTTATTAGCCCTTCGTTGGCTGAGTCGGTTGAGCTTCAGACTGTCACTCGATGGGCCGGAGTTCAATTCCCTCGGCCGGCTGGTGAAGAGTTAGAGGGATTTATTTCTGGTGATAGAAATTCATTTCTCGCTATAATGTGGTTCGGATTCCACAATAAGCTGTAGGTCCCGTTGCTAAGTAACCAATTGGTTCATAGCCACGTAAAATAAGTCTAATCCTTCGGGCCAGCCCTAGGAGAGCTGTTAATCAGCTCAGTGGTCTGGTGAAACTAAGGTATACTTAACTTTTATCCCAGTATTTTCTGGGATTTTCATCCTCTTTATTCCTAAAAAGGTTTAAATCGCTAGTAATATTAACTCCCAGATCTTTCTTTTAATGACAACTCTGCCCCCATGCCAAGTTTACCACCCTTTGTGCATTATAGCATTTCTAAGTTGAATGGCATATTGGTGTGTTTTTACCAGCACTGATACCCATTTTTGTGTCATTGGCAAATTTGCGTATTTTTCTAGTTAGCCCTAAGTCCAGGTCATCTATTTAAGTAATGAATAGAAAAGGACCAAACACTAAACCTAGAGGCACACCACATGTAAAATTTTGCCAATGCGGGTATGAATCATTGATGTCAACTCTGTTTTCTGTTACATAACTAGTCCTCTATCCAATCTCCTACTTCATTTATGATACTTGGACTCCACACTTTCACTGTTAGTCTTTTTGTAGCACCTTGTCAGATGCTCTTGGGAAATCCAGATTGAGTATATCTATTGCTGTACTTTTATCATAAGTGCTAAATATTTTGTGGTAAAGTCTAAAAGCTTGGTTAAGCATGATCTTTCATTACAAAATCCCTAGTAGCTCTTTAGAGCTAGGTTGTTTGATTCTAAATGTCTATTTGTTCTTGCGATGATATATATATGTATATTCTAGTACCTTCCCATAAACAGATGTCTGGCTTGTAGGCCTATAGTTCTCTGGTCCATCATTAGAACCCTTCATGAATATTGAAGCAGTACTTTGTAATTTCCAATCTTGCACTGCATTTGTTTGTTCCAAGAACACTTTGTAAATGTCACAGGAGTGAGGAGCAGTTTCTTCTTTTACTGCTTTAGAACCTCAGGATGGAATACACTTGGACTTTAGGAAAGTAGGATGAACTTTATCTTCATTTACTGTATACTATTTCTTCTGTTTCTTCCATTTTCTTGTAACAAATAATTTCCTAAGTATTTTATTGGAACATTTGGAGTTTCTAAGCAAAGCAACCACAAATGGATTGATGAACAGGTCATTGTACCAGTTCCAAGTTATCTACAAATACATGGTAAAACTATGAGAAAACCGATAGCTACATAAAAAAGAACAAGAGGTAGAGCATTACAATATAATTGAGGACAGAAAAGAAAATTACAATATTGGGGAAAGCAGCTGCTGAAGTTGTCACCAGTCTTGACTGGTGTCAAATACGGGAGGGGAAGATAATAAGTGTGCATTCTCATTGGACCTGTAGGGGATCATTTACTTTTTAGGTTAAAAAGAGCCCAGTTCTAACTAAAACGTAAAGGTAAGGCAGTGGTTTGTCCACATAGAGACATATACATTATACAACAATTTTGCAGCAGTTTTTATCATTTTTATTTTGAATTTTTTGATGTTTTAAGCAGTGCCTTGTAAACATTGTTTCTAAATTGTTATTTTGATTTTGTTCCATCCTCTCTTGATCTGAGTTTAATCTGAAGGCTGGGAGTGGATTTTTGGAACACAAAGGTTATGGGAACTCTGCTAAAATTATAAACTTTGGACACTACTTAGAAACTGAGCTGTAAATTCTTTGACCACCTTCTGTATGCAGAGATACTGTTATTGCCCCATCTGCTAATTAGATACAATAGGGAGTTAGTGTTGAGGACTTTAAAGCCTCCTTGTAGCCTCCTTTATGATGGGATAAAATTTTTTTTATAATTTACATTGATTTTAATGTGAAGGATACAAAATGCTTTAAATTACTGTACTTGCTCTATTCGTAAAACTATCAGTTCATGGACTTTAGCAGTTTTAAAGATAACACAGATATGATTATTTCAGCTTGATTTTGAGGAGCCTTTGGGTCCAAAGGGAAAATGTCCATGGATTACATGGAATGGCAACGACCTGGCTGATTCCCAGTTGATAATAGAGGCACTCGGTAAACATTATGGAAAGGATTTTAGCAGTCACCTGTCTGCTGAAGATAAGGCTCTTGGCATATCAGTGAGATTAATGGTAGAGGAGCATTTCTTTTGGTAAGTCCCCATGCATATTATTTTACATTCATTTTAATTGCAGGTCTCGGCTTTTATTTAGATTGCTTGCTAACTTGAAACCATAATGAAATAAAAGCAGGGTCATACTATTTTCTAGTTTTTCTCTCGAAACTAAAAAATGAGTTACAGTTAAGGTACTGGTAAAATTTACTTTAACTGTAAGGTCTGATAGGTCTTAGATATGAACCCAGCTCACTCTTCATGTTGAAAGCCTGTGACAACTGGAAAGTAGACCAGAGAAGACAGCCAATTTTATATAGTTATGGTTTTATATCAATTTAGTTTTTTAGAACAATTACGTTAATTTAATAACAATCCTCTTTTTCTGCTGCAAACAACCAGATTTGCTCAAAAGTTCAAGTGAAGATGCAGTGCATTACTACTCTAAAACAGTTTTTGTATTTTAATACTTTACTTGCATTTTTATCAATCTGTTTATTGATTTGTTAATTTATGTTTTCTTTTCTAATAACTGATCTCCTCCTCAAATGAACACCATATTCTTTGGAAACTTGAATTTGAAGTCAGTGGCCCCTGTGGACTTGTGCCATATAAATAGGGTTCATCTTATGAATAATAATGGTAATAATAACAACCAGTAACTCATGTTGCTGAATTTCAATTTAGGTGGGGAGGCTTCAAATTGTCAAATCTTCAGTGAAGTATGTAAGCGATGAGAGCTGCAAACCATGTATACATTCCTTTAGATCATATGATTTTAGTGCACTAACAGTAGGTGTATGTACTGTACTATTTTTTTTTATATGAACTCCCAAGGTTAGATTAATCAGCTTTATATACAGTATAATGCAAGATCAGATAAGTGATGAAGGCTGTCAGAGAGATGTCATAATGGGAAATGAAATGGTGAGTGAAAGGAAAGAACTCCTTGCCCTAATGCTAAAGCAGACTGTAGGGATTCTTCAGTTAGCCACCTATTCCTCATAAACCATGATCTGCAAGTGTCATTTTATAACTCAGATTCCAGCATCAAAAGAGCCTTAACTTACAAATGAATTCATTTGATGCCTAGCTTCTGACTCGTGATGCTTTGCTGTCCATCACATTTTCATAACCTCTTATTACCCTCCTGACTTTGTAAGAAATATGATTTCTTGTGATGGGTCTCTTTGTTTATCACATTGATAAAGAAGAATGTAATTGTACCTTCTCTCGAGTGCTAGTCCTTCAAAGTTGCAATTGTAATGCACCTAGATGCAGGAACAGGTTTTTAAGTGAAAGAATGCTTAAATATTCCATAGAATGATCACCAGTCTGTGTGGTACGAGTGTTTGCAAGAAAGTCAGCAGCAAAAGACAGGTCAATAGAATTCTGCCCTTTTATGAGTCACTTTGTATGATAAGGCATGAAGCCATGCAGTTATCAAGAAGATGCAACACCAAGAGCAAGTCTTGAAATAAATTTTAAATCAATTTGTATTTTTCATAACTAACAAACCTTCGGTCGTAACTTAAGGATAAATTCTCAGGTGCCAGCTGGAGTCCGCTTAAAAATAACACAAGGAATTGATGGCAAAGAAAGTCAGCCAGTAGGGGGTTAGGAGGAAGCTGCGCGACCTGCTTTACCCCCTGCTACGCATCATCATACTGATTTCTCTCTAACCGCCTTTATAGCAAGACAGTACCGTGCCCATCTCACACAAGAAGCTGGTTATTTTGCACTTCTGCCCGCATTACACCTCAGTGTTCTGGTTTTTGTGTGTGTGTGTGTGTGTGAAATCTGTGTGGTATTGTGTTGTGTGTGTGTTTCTCTCGTTTACTGAAATGCAAACCCGTGATTCAGTTAAGCCTCCCAGGAATCGGAGATGATGTCATGGGACTGGTAACAACCCTTGTTCTTGTTACTTGTCTTCTTTGACTACAGACTCCCATTCCACTTGTAGTAGGTGCAGAGCTAAGGTTTGCAGCATAAGTAACCCTCGTTCTGAGTGTTGTCTTTGGTCTCGTGAGCAATGGAAGATGTTTGATAATAAGAGGAAGTATAAGATAAAACCAAAAACGCCATCTTGGGAAGACTTTTTGTCTCCCTTGGCGGCAGGCATTCCAATTTTAGTAAAAAACAAAAACAGAAGAATGAATATGTTTGCACAGAAGCTACTGTATTCTGATCTTAGTATGAGGAATTTTAGTATATATTCCTGGAACTACCATTTTCTAATAATTTTTCTCTTAAGAATGTTTTAACCATTGAGATATAGAATGCCATTTATTTATCTGCAGGTGTAACGTTATGTGGCGATGGGTGTTTGACCCATTATGTGCTGTGTCATCTCTTACCGATTGGGGTACTTGGTTGCCATTTCATTGGTTTTATCGACCTGTGGTAGGTCAGTTATTATATCTAGAAGCTTACATGCAGGGAATTGGCAGACATGCAGAAAATGAAGTGCTTGCCATGGGCCATCAAGATCTTCAAGCACTTTCTGTATCTCTGGGTAGTTATTATAATCTGTATTAGAAAATGCAAGTGTAATGTTGCCTCTGGAGTGCTGTAATATTTGATGCTGTAAGCAAAACCATCCTTTAGTTATAACTCCATAGCATCAATACGTCTGTAATACTGTTGTTTGCTTACTTGTTAGAGAGCTTCCTTCTGGCTTGTTGTTGGGAAATTGGGTGAATAGAAATAAACTCTTAGAAACTGTAGGATGGCAGCAGTAGGAAGACATAAGAGGCAGAAGTGTACAATTTGGAGACAAGAGGAAAAAGGATTGATCTTGAGGAGTTGCTAGTGAATAAATATTGCTTTTGAATTACTTTCCAGTATTTTCGTGTCAAATAAGCTTCTGGTTAAAGATTTCTCAAAACATGAATTCATGAATGGCCATGGAATTGTTGATGATTAATAATATTTTAATGAATATACTTTACCTGTGTTGATGTAGTATAGCTTGCTAATGTAAAGAAGGACAAAGTTTTGGTATTTGGTTTGTAAAGAGTACATTTTATTTCCTCTTTATTTTAACATAAGGTTCAGCTTAAGTAAAACTGAATTGGGCGTGTACTAGATTACAGTAATAGTCATTGGGAAAAAATGTTAAGTAAAAGATGGACACATTTATAAAAAAGTCAACAAACTTTGTGTAATTAAATGTAATCATACTGTACACACAGTACATACGCCTCCCTATTTTTCTTTTGATCTAAAACTGTTTTTTGGGAATGAATCATGTATATACTTTCAAAATTATTTGTAAATAAAACTTTATTGCATCCACCAGATAGTATGTAATTTTGGTAAATTGAACCTTGTGAGAAAAACAAGACACTCTAGTAGCCATTTGCTCACATGTATATACTGTACATATATTCCAACATGAGCACTTCTGTTTTAAGCTATTAATTTTTGTACTTAGCACTTTTGCGATGTAAGTATAATTTTAATCTTTTTTAATAAGGCACATTTGGTATATTAGCCAGAGGCAAAATGCACAACCATAAATGAAAGTTTAGGATTGACATAATAAAGCAAGAGATTCAACTCTCATTAGGAATCTTGAAGTACGAGGTTAGATACACATTAAGGAGTGAAAGTTAATGAATGTTATTGATACTTGTTTTTCCCTTACAAAGTAAGTGAATTCAGTTGTAACATCCATAAGCCAACTGCTGAGAGAAAAGGTATAGACATGGGCAGGAACAAAGAACTTGCTTGGTGATGACTCAAGAGTAAAATACTGTAATATAAACAACACAAATGAGGGTCCAATAACATATTTTTATTTCTTGTAAAGTGGAACAGTCATACACACTGAGGCTCCTGTAAGAAGTTAGCCATGTCCCTATTTCCAATAAAGGGCGTTTATCATTTTGTTTACGTATAGATCGTGGTACTATCAGCAGATAGTGTTAAGCCTTCTGGCTGCAATCTGGCTCCGAATGCTTTATCCATGAATTTTGACTGAGCGGCAATTTAACCACAGATTACTTTAAGCATAGAGTTAAGGAATGGGTTAAAGTGAACTTCCTTGCAAGGTTTTTTTTAAATCTAGGAAATCAAAAACAAAATCAGCATGTGAAAGAGTTCAGACACCTCATATGGGGAAGTAAAATGAAAAAAAATTTTTTCCATTTATGCTGCCACACAATATGATTTAAAATAATATCTTTATAATTAATATCAATATTGTTATGATGGTAGTTAGAAGTGTTAATGTGTCTAAAATTATTGCTGTATTTCGCTAGAGATAATATTTTAAGTTTTTTAATTAGTTCTAATTAGAGTTCAAATATGAAGGGGTAAAGTTTAATTTGTGTTCACTAATGCATTTTCATATCTTTGCCATCTCTCCATAGGTGACCAGCCATACTTTTTGGGTAATAAACCAACAGAGATAGACTGTTCCATTTTTGGAATGATGGCACAGATTTGTTGGAATTCTGCAGGATCACCATTTTTGAAGATGATTGAAAGTAGGTGCAATATTACTGTACTTGTATTATTCCTTAAGAAATTTGTAGTTGTTATTCATTGTACAGAGTCGCTTGTCATTATTTCTTGTTGAATTACTTAGATCCTGATGTGAATTTGAAGGTTAGTTATTATTATTATTATTATTATTATTATTATTATTATTATTATTATTATTATTATAATATTATTATTATTGAAAATGTGCAATAATAATAATAATAATAATAATAATATTTTTATTATCACTATCCAAAATATACAAGTTTCTTTAGAATGTGAAAACAGCAAAGAGAAGGAAGTATGAATCTGTAAAAAAATAAATGCAAAGTAATAACCTGGTAAAAAATATTCAGTGCATACATCAGCAGCCTCCTGAATGTAGACCAGCATCAGTGATGTGCCTGAATGAATGTACTTTAGTGCATGTTGACAGTATGTACGAGGGTAAGTCAATAAGTATCCGCACTCCAATTTTTTTATTTAATACAACAGCAGTACAAAGTTTACAATAACATCATTTTTCAACATAGTCACCCTGCTTTTCAATGCACTTGGTCCATCGTTGCACTAACTTTTCGATACCCTCAGAAAAAAACGTTTTCTGTTGAGCATTGAGCCACGTATGCACCGCTTCCTTCACCTGCTGATCGGTGGCAAAACGACGGCCTCTTAAAGCATCTTTAAGTGGACCAAACAGATGGTAATCAGACGGGGCGAGATCAGGACTGTATGCAGGATGTTCCAACACCTCGAAATGAAATTCTTGAAGAGTGTTAATGGTGTGGGCGGCGGTATGTGGACGGGCGTTGTCATGCAACAAAAGAACGCCTTCCGACAATAGACCTCGGCGTTTGTTGCGAAGTGCCGGCTTCAACTTGTTGATAAGCATATCACTGTAGCGTTCACTGTTTACTGTTGACCCTGTTTCCAGGTAATGTTCCAGAATTGGCCCTCGTGAGTCCCAAAAAACTGTGAGCATCACTTTTCCTGCAGAGGGTTGACTCTTGAATTTTTTTTTTTTTACTGGAGATTGGGGGTGTTTCCATTCTATGCTCTGGCGTTTACTCTCTGGTTCAAAGTGATGAATCCATGTTTCATCTCCAGTGACAATTCATTTAAAAAAAGTATCCCCTTTGTTAGCATGACGGTCCAGTAAGTGCTGACAGATTCTCAAATGATTGCGCTTGTGTTCGTCACTAATTTGTTTTTGGACCCATCTCGCACAGACTTTATGAAAGTTGAGCCTGTTATGCACGATTTCATATGCAGAACCATGACTAATGTGCATATGATAAGCTACTTCATCAAAAGTCAATCGTCGATTATTCAGAATCAGGGCTTGGACTTGTTCAATGTTAGCGTCAGTAGTGGCTGTGGCTGGGCGTCCATCGCGTTTCTCATCCTCCACGCTTGTCCGACTGCTTTTGAACTGCTCAATCCACTCATAAACACTACGTCGTGGCAAAACATTGCCCCCATATTGTACTGAAAGTCTTCTATGGATTTCAGCTCCTGGTACACCTTCAGACCACAAAAAACGGATTACAGAGCGTTGTTCTTCTTTGGTGCAAATGGAGAGTGGTGAGTCCATCCTTACTTCTCAACAGCGCAGAGCGCACAGAAGTGGTAACGCTGAAACCAACCACAAGGGAGGAGGGCGGAGCCATCTACAACCCGGCATAGCACACAAAGCCATACAGCCTATTCACAAACAATTAGAATGAAAGTGCGGATACTCGTTGACTTACCCTCGTAGAATGAAAGTTTTCTGACACATTTTCTGTTTTAAAATTGTTGAGAATTAAAGTTCTGATGAAGAACGATTGGACTTACTGGTAAGCATAATTATATTGTTGGGATTTAGACAAACTCTACTTTGGGCAGTTTAGTCAGAAAATCCCAGGGGTTTTAAAGAAAGATTTTGTCAGTTATTTCTATATTTTATATATTTTATATTTATGTAGACACTTGCTCTGCTTCCATAGTCATCTGCCAATACTCATAATGGTTATCCAACTCATGCATGTTCAGAATTTCTTTTTGTAACTTTATCAAAATGTTTAGAGTCACCACATTACTACAGGAAGTAAAATGTACGAGTACTACTTACCCACAGATTAGCATAGTGCTTAAGTTCAAGTGCCTGGCTTGGAATGTATGAACAAGTATAATTTAAAAGGATATGATATCATTATGAATTAAACATTTACAGATATTTAGAATCCTTGGCTAATTTCTAGTTAAAAAGTATTGTACAAATAATATTTAGGAATTAGTAAAGATAATTATACGTATTTTGATTTATACGAAGGCTTATTTGATATTCCAGATTGTAATAATACAAAAACTTCTTGAGTTACATCCAGCTATAAATAATAAAGATATGTACTTTATTTTGTTATGAGATTTCAGTATTGTAAAATATCCATGAAAATATGCCAGGTACATTATGGAGCATAATGAAAAACATGGTCGTGTCATTGTACTAAACTAAGAAAATAAGTAAACTGGAAGGGCAGCTGGTTTTACACTGGTCGCAACAAATAAACATTATCAGCTTAACGATCTGGTTCAAATGAAACTATTATTATAAGAATTTTGTTGACTCATCCTAATACCTCACAATTACTTACGAAGTAATGAAAAGTACTTGATTTTTTAAATACATTATGTCTCAGTGCAAGTACTTTGGTTTTTGAATCTCAAATACCGTTCAGTTACAGATACTCCAAATTTTGTATTTTATTCAATTACAAGTCCTTTTACATACACCCAAATTCGTTTATCTTTGCTGTAGCTGAATGACCTTGTGCAAAACAAAGTAACTTTGTGTGAGGATTTATATTTTATATTTTTCACCCTGTAATGGGAGAACCATTTTATACATACTCTGTCTTCATGACAACCTCTCCATTTGTTAAAGAATGGTTTTTGGGCAGGTCATGTTGTCAGTTTAGTGTCACCTAGATGATCCAATCTCCAAAGGGCTGAAGTGATCTCTTATAGGTTCATCTGGCTGATAGATATTATTATCCTTTA
Organism: Macrobrachium rosenbergii; assembly: GCF_040412425.1. Lineage (NCBI taxonomy): Eukaryota > Metazoa > Arthropoda > Malacostraca > Decapoda > Palaemonidae > Macrobrachium > Macrobrachium rosenbergii. Next base: position 8,901,982 of record NC_089768.1, on the reverse strand, counting down.
GATCTGTATCAACACCTTGTTGAAATATTGTTTGCCTGACATTTTATTTTATTCCATGCAGAAACTGACCAATCTGCTGTGCCAAAAAAAATTTGTATGACCTTTATCCCATTGTTATATCTTCATAAATATATTAATTTTTGTAAAAGAATATGGGCTGTAATCATCTGTACTTCGTTTTTTCCTCGACTCTGTCACTTGATGGTAGTTAGCAAACCCTGCACGGCAGACAAGTGACAATTTGGCCGAGTGGCTTAGCAGTCTATTAATACACTACAAGATTTATTTGAAGAGGCAGTGTGTGCAATATTTTGTATTTCCCATTTCCATTTACCTCCTCTTACTTCTTCCTAATAAATACCATATTCTTTGGAAGCTTGAATTTCAAGTCAGTGGCCCCGGTGGGCTTGTTCCATATGAATATGGTTCATCTTCTGAATAATAATAATAAAATAATAATAATAAAAAATAGGTAATAGACCCCCCTTTAAACAAGTGGTGTTGAAGGTGATAGTTGTATCAGCAGCATTCAGGTTGTATTGGGTTTTCTCACTTTTTCTGATAATTGATTTTTCGGTTACTGTGACATGCCAATGTTCGTCGTGCTTGGAGAGGAAAGCACATTGCAATATTGGGTAATTTTATTTCCAATGAATACACTATATTAGTTACAGAGTGCGATGGTAACTGAAATCAAAAGTTCATCTTCCGTAGAGTTGTCCTTCAGAAGAAAGTCTTCTTCAGTGTTGAGGCAGGCCACGTTTTACTCAGGCTCCACTAAGCATGATCACGCCAAAAGATGGGAGCAGACTGTCATTTGAGGTGAGTTTTTCTCATTATATACAAGACGATCAGAAGGGGTTCAAATTTAAGCTGACCCGCTGATTGGCTGAGGAGGAAAATTGCACTGCTGATTGGCTTATGGAGGGATGGTGCGTGACCTCATTATCTGGTATTACCCGTTGATTTTCTGATTGGGCACCAGGCATCTTGCAGAATGTCAGACATTATCATGCATTCCTTGTTGGGATTGTCGCTTCTCGTGGTGTCTGGCACCGGCCTATCACATGAGCAATAGGCCGTCTAATGCTGGTAGGCAGGGGAACACCTCTTGGGTGGCATTTAATAAGGGCTTTTCCTGTTGTATTAAGAGCACCTCTAACAGCTGTAGGCACCTTGGGTCGGGGGCCTTTCTGATTACTATTGCATTCCTTGTGATGTTACTATGGTAGGCCTCTCTCATGAGGTTTCTAAGGTGCCTTCATGAGCATGACAAGAGGTCTTCTTTGCCAGTTTCATGGTGGTCATACCAATATAGGAGCCGGGACATCGACGAACTGGGCATTTGAATCTGTATACTGTACCACATTTAGTGTGTTTAAGAGGATCTCTCGTTAGTGGTGCCAAGATGTTTTTCATAATCAGGTTTCTTGTGTGGATGTTTTGATGATAAATGACGAGGCCCAGCAGTGTGTCAGTGTCGGTGGTGAAGACATTGCCTGCGATGATTTTCTTAATGGCATGTTCGTCTTCCAGGTATTTAGAGTGCATCCTCACATAAGGCGAGGATGCACTCTAAATACCTGAAGACGAACATGCCATTAATATCATCACAGGCAGCATCTTCACTACTAACACTGACATGCTGCTTGGCCTCGTCATTTATTATCAAAACAGCTGCACAGCAAACCCGATTATGAAAAACAACTCGGCCCCACTAACAAGAAACACACGATAATATACAAGATTCTGCAAGCCACCCAGCACCTAGTCAGAATATTCGCTGGGTGATACCAGAGAATGACGTCACACACCAGCCCCGCCTCTCAGTAAGGCTGCAGCAGCAAGATCATAAGCTATAAGTTTTTGGCTTACAAGGAAATCACGCGAGGCAATCAGCAGCATGAATTTTCCTCCTCAGCCAATCAGTGGTCAGCCTAAACTTGACGCCCTGCTGACCATCTCATATATAACGAGAAAAACTCGCCATGAATGACAGTCTACTCCCATCTTTTAGCATGATCACTCAGTGGAGCCTGACTGAAACATGGCCTTAACACTGAAGAAGACTTTCTTCTGAAGGACAACTCAATGGAAGATGAACTCCTGATTTCAGTTACCACTGTGCTCTGCAACTGATATGCTGTACTGTAGTGTATTCATCGGAAATAAAACTACCCAATTTTGCAACCTGCTTTCCTCTCCAAGAATGGCAAACAGCAGTATCTTACTAGCAGAATGCAGTAACCCAGAAAAATCACTTATCCACAAAATAATAATAATTAAAGGGCTGAACTCTCTATATATCTCTCACTGTATTGCGTAAAACATCATTGCAATGTCGTTAAGAATGAACACTTTTAAATGTCAGAATTTAGATGCTGATGATACATTGTTCATCTTGGCAAAGGAAAGTTGCATAATAAAAATTTTTTTCTTCACTAGCTGACTATAAGAACCTGTTGGATTACTGTCACCGCATGAAGGAAGAGTTTTGGCCCGACTGGAAGTATTGCTTGCAGCCTGTGAAGAATGGAGAGTTACTGAAAACAAGTTTTAGACCACCATACTGCAAGACTTAAGATGATTTCGTTCTACAGGAACATAAACAATGCAACTTTGCAGGACATGTTTTGTATCCACTGTAAGGTTTTAATGCAAATAAACAGTAAAGGAAAAGACTTTTCTTTTTATTGTATTTTGTACCAATTTTGTAAATGTAAATGTGTTTATCCTTTAAAGGATAAACACAAGGTACTCAACATACTTTACATTTAATTTGCACACAAGTGTCTGTCATCTTCAAAATCTCATACGGTGTATTACTGTAGTGTTATGTACCAACATTAGGTCACCAGAGGATTTTATGAACAAAATGTGAGTATATATGGTGAAGTTCCAAAGATCAGGTCATTCCCTATGCAAAAAAAAATGGCGTTTTTCACATTTTAGGGTAGCCTATGTTTGCGAGTCTACTTTATATTACCACATTACATTTCTTATGTCTTTTAATACTGTAATATTTTACAGTAAACAAATATTATTAAGATCATAATAACTTTATCACATCCTGAAAAATAATCTCAATATTCATTTTTGAAAAATTGATTAAAAATCCATTGTAACCTACTGTAAAAGCGAAGCAAAATATGTGAATAAAACTTACTTTGATTTCAAATTACTTTGAAATATGCACCAATTAATTAATACACAGTAATCATGACTAGCTGGCTTCAAGCCTTCAAAAAACTGCGTGAAGACATTCCCTCGTAGATTCAGTCCACACATATTGCCCCTTATTTTTGAAGGACCTGTAACCCATTACATAAACTTCATTAAAACTCTCGTGCAAGGGGTCACCAACATATCACAAAGCTCATAACAGCTCTAAATATTTAAGAAACCAAAACTTCAAAGCAATGAATATATGGAAAAATTGTTAAACCAACCTCAATAACAACTTGAAAGTTTTCTTAGCCATATATATAAAGCCAAGCAAATTAAATGTAAACACAAGGAAACATCAACTTAATATATATAGGCCTACAGACTTTATATATATGGGTTTGGTTCGATTAATTAGTAAAACTACAGTAGATGTAAATGTAACTATATTGCTGACAGCTCATAATGCAAATACATCTATACAACTGTAAACCTTACCTCAACTAACTGCCAGTCTTTTAGGTCCATATTAAACAAAAGTGATGGAAGTGGAAGTGTAAATGATGTCATTTGCCTTTATAAGCTCTTGATATAGATGGCAGTTAACAATGATGATGTCCATCCAGGAAAAAAGACGTCACAGGTCTCGAATCAACGTAAACCAGCCATTAATCCTTAACTGGGGAAAATGTCAAAATATTCCTTGGCTAGGTACGATTCAATAGGTTCTTCTCTGGTCACAGCAGCTCTCATTTCCCCGTCCTCAGAATGCCCCAGTCTGACAGCCATTCTTCAACCTTATGGTTAACTGGCAAACAACCTGAAGAACATTTTGCAAGGGCTCATGAAGGGTTTGCTTCTTCTTAACTGTTATTGAGCTATTCAGGTGCTAAGCAAATGAGATGCATTTTTGCTTTATTTAGGACAGAAGCAAACAATTCTCGAGCAATTATAAATTAAAATTAAACATTATACTGCAACTAAACTCAATACATATACAAAATCATACAAAAAATGTGCAAGTGCATTTTTCCAACACTCCCGCAAGGGGATTCAATTTTTCTAAGAAAAATTGTACAAAAAAATAAAAACTCAATGAACTAAATTAAATCAACTTCAACTACCTTGAGTTTTGTTCTCCCAATCAACTTTGCTCATCTCTTGGGTTTATCTGACACCTCTTTCACTGGTAGATTAATATCAGGCAATTTTCTCTTGACCTCAGATTTCCCATCATATTCCTTTTTATATAGCAATGCAATCAAAGAAGCTGTGTGCCTTTTAGTCTCTTCCCTACTTTTCCCTTTGGGTACAGTGGCAACTGTTACTTCCCCAATGGCTGTTTCACTGGTTAGTGTCTAGATTTTTTATCAGTTGTTTGGCTCACAAACTATACAAATTCCTTATTATAAATTTCCATAATACTTTCTTTGGCCTTTATCAACTTATAGTAGCTATCCTAAGAATCCAAATATCATCTGCTCTTAGGGAAAGTGAGGGATAATATTCAAGGAATTACGCTTATGCCCCTTTACTAAAAATTTCTGGACCTACATGAGAAGGGATAGGTTCATTCCCATCATTATTCTGTAAATATTCTTTAAATGCAATTACACAACGATTTACTAGGTGTTCAACATTTTTTATAAGCAAAGTCGAAACCATTTTTGCACAGGATTCAGCTAAAGATTGAAGTTCAGTGTAGCCCTTGCAGTATTGTTGGAAACAATGATTTTACATTATTCTCCCTAAAATAGGACTGTGTATCCTTATCACCTAAAAAATCCTCTGCCGTTTTAGCACCTGAAGTCAGCTGTGAGCCTTGATCACTTAAAGCAGACCTAATGGGTTCCAATTCAAAACAATGGTGTTGAAGTGCTCGCAAAAAAGATTGCAGAGAAAGATCTACACACCTTGAGGTTACGGGCCTTGACCATAAAAAAGTAATACACAATATCCAAGCATTTGATTCCTTGCCTAGCCAATAAACGCAGTAAGGGACAAAATAATCTATAAAGCTGTCCCTGTAAGGTATGGTAGGAGGAGACACCCTAAACTCTCTGTCTGGAACCTGATTAAACTTTTTAGTTCTACTTTTAAATCTATGGCAGTGAAGAAAAGATTTATAACCTTCTTTACAGTGGAAAAGCTACAAGGAATCCAAAACCCCTTCTGTATTTTTGATAATGTAGCATTTATGCTAGAATGTGGTAATTTGCTGTGAAACTTTTTTAGTCAAACCTACAGTCAACTTGTTGCTTATGGCCAAGAGAATGGGGAGCTCTTCATTACTTTTCAATCTGGTTAGACAAAACTTTTTATCAGTGAATAAATTCAGTTGACTTACAGCGTTAGGAATGTATTTAATTAGAGGGTTTCTTTCTTTAAAATACTGGAAAACATCAGGAAAATTAATTTTTTGATCACTCAAAACGATCATATGCCATGCTTTCCATGAAATTTCATCACTACTCAAAATATGAAAATTAACATAGTTGCCAGACTTGTTTTTTAACTTCCATTTTACATTGTTCTTAAATGTCAGCACATGTTTGAAAACTGAATTGAAGCAAACTGGAACCTTCTTCAGCTGAAGAACAGGAAAGTAAACTATCTTCAGCTCCTTAATGTCTCATGCTGGCTCTCTGAAACTTTCAATGCATTAGTCAAGGGATTTGGGATTGTAACATCAAAATTATCAGCTTCTGTTATTCCCTGAATAGTTCAGGTCTAGTAAAAAAAATTGGACTTTACAGCCTTTTATACAAGAGGGAACTCTCATAGTACAATCCGCAGGATTTCTCATAACTGCACAAAACTTAAAAGTCAGAGGGAATTTTTTGCATATATTTTCAATGCAATGCAACCTGTTCATCATAAATATACTTCTCTTTCTCAATTTTTGAACTTTTTTACTCAGGAATTTAACCAACTCAATGAAACTGCACTATCAGAGAAAACTACCAATTGCTGAATATTTACTGAAGATAAGCCCTTTGGACCGCTGAGCTCATTATAAACGATAATAGTTTCTGTGCCTAGTAAAAGTGACTGCTCTAAATGACGTCCAATAATTCTGTTTAGAATGAAGGAAACTTACCCACATCGTTCTCAAATTCTCAATGTAAAGTACAACACCATACATAAGTTTGCTGGCATCACAGGAAGCACAAGTTGAAATGGATTGTCTCTGTGACCCGCAAACCTTTTGATTTCAGGAACACCATTCAGTTGCTTGCAAATGTTGGCCCACTCATACGACTTGTTATCTGATAGCCTTTCATCCCAACCAATATTCTTTCTGCTCTGCAGTGAAAGCATAAATAATCTAGCCCTACTTTACCCTCAGAGTGTGTCAATATGCTTTTGGAATTTCTGCCCCCCGTGTGCAAAACTTAAAAAAATTAAAATTATCCAATTGGCTTCATATGACTTTTGCTATAAGACCAGACCTTACATTTTCCATATCTAACATTTTATCTAAAAAGGTGACTGCAATACTGTACCAAAAAATACTAAGTTTTTTAGAAAAGGGGTAAAAAATAGAAAAAAAAATGCAAAATATTTTAGGAGAGCATTAATACGTAATTCTTGACCAAGCATTTTTTGGGGAGACTAAATCTAAAGAAGAGGCATATAGATTAAATTTACAACCATCTACTGTACTGATAAACAACTCGATGCAAAAATTTTTTTTATAGTAAAACAGATATCTTTTGCATAAAAAATATTTTGAGATTTTGCAAAGTTAAAGGAAAGGCTGGAAAAGAATATACAATTTAACTTTTATGCAATACATATTACTTTTATTATATGAAAATACCTGAGAGAGCCTCTTTTATATTATGTAAACACATAATAAAAGTATGGAAAATAAAAGAATTTATCTCTTCCTAGGCTATATACTTTCACCTGTAAAAATATAAAAATGAAATAGGAATTTTCATTCAGAGAACTCTATAGCAAAATTTCAACTGACCACTGGTTCTGCTCAGCTTATTACTTTCACAAGTTCTTTTTTACTTGCTTACAGTATGGTATATTTTGAAGCATTGCACACAAGTGGTTTGTTAGGCCAAGTTTCACAATGATATGGTGTTTGCCTTCTTTTGCACTGCCCTTTTTCCTTCAAAAAGCAGTCACTGCTTCTTATACTATGAACAATACAATCACGCTTGTGATTTTTGTCTGAAAATTGAGCAATGAAATGCCTGCCCGAGTCTGTTTGATAATGGCGATTTCCAGTTTCCTCTTACCTTCTTGAAAATCCTTCCAACAGTCCATTTATTTACTACTTGTTCTCTAAAGCTCCTCCTCATTTTTTATTAGGATTTTGGATTACATAAGCTATTTTTGCATCCACTAAGGCCACCTCCATGACAAAATGCCATATAACCTGGTACCACTTGTTATTCCTCTGACTAAAATTATATGTTACACACAGTTGATCAGACCTGTCCACCCCTCCCTTATATTTATTATAATAAGCTTGAACAGATGGTTATGTACAATTCTATCACTTTTCTTTTATTTCATTCATTGTTACCCCTGTCACACTTGAATCACCAACAGTTGACAACATGTACACTTTGCCTGTGTCCTGCCATATTGCTACTACCATTGTATTTTCATTTTGTTTCACATTTTTGGAAGTTCTCCTTTTCTCACTTTAACTCTTCCAATTTCCTTGGACAGACCCTTTCTAATTACATGAAGAGTGCCACAAGCACCCACACCTCTCACCTTTAGCTTAATAAAAAGCTCTACACTAGTGTTAAAGGTATCCACAAAGCCTACATGGTCTTTATTTTCAAACCTTCAAGTAATGCTAAGGTAACCTTAGTACCTAACCCTCCTTCACTATGGCATTGATTAACTGCTTCCTTACCTGTATATACAGTACACTGAAATGCATAAGGTATCCAGTTTTGGCATCACAAAGAGACTACAGTTTTATTCCCCATCTCGTTGGTTTTGAAGGCAAATACTGTTTGAAATACAATCTGCCTTGGAACTTCAACACAGTTTCATCAATTGCTATTTCTTTGTTACTTCTAGAAATACAATCTGCTTTTGAACTTCAACACAGTCTCATCAATTGCTATTTCTTTGTTACTTCTGTAAATTTTTGTACACAGATTTTAAACAATATTATAACTGGCCTCACCTTATAAAGTCTATCATTAATCTTGTGTGTATCACTGTCTGCAAAATGAAAAAAGCACATATCAAATAGTACCTGTCTCTAGTGAACACCTCACTAAAACCTGGTGTCTTTGATATCCAAAAGGGATCTGAAAAATGATGCTAAGGTTGCTCTCTTCACAATACCAATCATTATTTCTACACCAACAAATGCTTTGATTTCTGCACTGTAGTGGACAACACATACTCATCATCATCTCAGCATATTCATTAGTTTCCATAACCACAAAATTAAATATTTCTAAGGGCAACAATTTCAAAACTTATTCTTAGGGTGTAAGACTTTCTATGTCCTCTACACCAGCATTACCTGTAAAATTTGAAATTTTATCTAACATTTGGGGTATTCTGGAAAAACATCATCTATCTTATGCCAGTCTACAGTATTTTGGTAATTACTAGTGGCTGGAACTGCAGTATTCTCATCTTCTGAAGCCAGATTTTCAATTATGTCTTCTGCCTCAGAGCATTCTTCACTTTCCCCTTCCCGTAAATCAGTCATTTACTCAAATGTTTCCTCATGTTCACATCAGATGCTCTTGTTTCTTCAAATTCCCTCAAAACATCTTGTTGCTTCAAAATTCTTAACTGCTTCATTGAAGGATTCATGATTATCTAAAATCTAAAATGAACACTAGAATTAAATAAAATAAGGCAAAAAGCAAAAAAAAAAAAATGAACTTTCCTAGGAAATAAATGCAAAACCATGTAAACATTTACAAATTACCTGACACAACTGATCTATTGTTCAAAACTTGGTAGAACTAAGTAGTAGCTCCATCAACCTAACCTAGCCTACACAAACCCTTGCATAGTTGTGCGAGTGATACAAAAACAAATCAAACATTCATTATCTTAGGTAAAAATGTAAAAATAAAGCAGAACACCAGAAGTAACCTAACCTACAGAGATGATATGTGAAGCAAAAACAAAACAGGAAAGCCAAGGACTAATAATCATGATTGATCTGACGAAAGTTTAATTTCCATGGTATCGTTAAAAGGCCCAACAATAACATTTAGATTCCTGCCATTATATCTGCTTCATTTTACTATTACACGAGTTCGTGATAACTTCTGAAGCATCATTTTATAACCAGCATTTATTCATAATACACAAAATGCATTAATGTGCAAACTTACCGATATATAGAGAACAAATAAACAAAAACACATGCCTTTTCTTGGTTAGCCAGGTGGGACATGTTTTTGAGGTATCCAAAATCCATGTTATTGTTACGTTTCGTGGCGTCACCAATAGATGGTGCTAGATATTGCCCTAAAATTTTTTTTCTGGTGGCTAATAAAATAAAACAGATAAGTAATTTTATGGTCAGATATTTTTCTCTAGTGGTAAACCCGAGTCAACACTCGCACTTATAATTAGGTCTCGTTGCTCCGGTCGACAGCCAGCCACTTCACAGGATTCTTACCGTTTTAGTAACCAAAGAATGCAATATGTGCATACTCATGTACACTTATAGCGGTAGAAACAAAATATTCAAAGATTTCAGTTAAATGGTTATTGTATTTTTTGATGTGGTTTGTTTCTTTCTTAACTTGCCATAAAACAGTCAGAAAGAGCAAGCTTCTGTCTTGGGGAGAAGGGACCTTTTGGCTCTCTTGGTCTAGACTGCTCACTGTATATTTCTTTGTTTTTCAACCTATGCAGTATTGTTTTTAGCCGTTATAAAAATGGTAGTTGGGGAGAGGCTGTAGTATATGTTCTCAGATATTATAAAAAGCACTTTTATGTCACGCTTCGGGAATGGCGTTAGGTGTGCTGTAGCATTTACATCCTGTGACTGCCTTTCATGGGTTGTCAGCAATTCCTGGGTGTATCACAGGGTACATTCTAAGCAAACAGTGCCGTCAGACTTAGTTTTTGTTTTTATGATTCCATTTGAAAGTTAGAATATGTCTCTGACTCGGATAAGAGTATATGTACCTCAGGAGAATCTCGCAACATGAGAGGAACAAATATGTCTGTGAGAAACTTCAGTTTCCGTTGCTAGCTGTTCAGCAAATTTAACCAAGAGGAATGGGAGAAATTCTATGCTAATTGCTATTAGGAGTTCCAGCAACGATCAAGTGCAGGGGAAAAACCTGCAGCAGTGAAAGACTAGGAGAAATGCAAGGAGAGTCAAATTCAAGACAAGAATTCATATGAGCGATTGATTATGAAACTAAAGTGACCGCCTAAAACAGAGGGGAAGTGGAGTACACATCTAATGGACTGAAGACGGGTCAGATAAAGGACTATCCACTTACGTACTTCTTCTTAAAAGACTTGGACATACTTTGAATGAACATCCGAGCCGTAAAATATCTATGGAAGATAAAAGCTACCCCCAGAAACATGAACCTGAAACTGATATTATATATACCAATTTCACTCTTACTATATCTTACGCAATCATCCTTCAGTTTTGCATGGTAAGCCACTGAGGCTTGGGAATTCTTCAACTTGGGCATAACATCAAAAGAAAAGTTTTTGCATGTAAATTTTGCTTAAAAGTATACACAGAATTAAATGTAATGACTTCCAAGGTGTTTTCTCCTAGGAATAAGCGTAGGAAGGGATCAAAAGCATTTGTTTAAATTTATTATATAGAAAAGTACAAACAAACTTACAAAGTAGTAGGATAGTTAGGTGGTGTACAAAGGTAAAAAGTCGACTGACACAAGGATTTCATGATGCAAATAATAAATATTCTTAAGGATGCATTCTAACACACTTATCCATGATATAAATTATTATTTACAATAATTTACGAACTACACAAATAATGAATTATGTTGTGTTTGCTTAATATAAGAACATTTATGACACAAGTGGTAATTCTCTTTTCAGATTATTCCCCAGCTTCGCTTGGTTTTGACTGATTTTGTCATTAGAGGCTTCTGCATCTTGAATTCCACTTGGTATTTGAAAAGTTTTTTGGATTAAAGGGACTCCATGACCTGAAGCTCCACTATCGTTCTCTAGAGTCTCTGGAAGAAAAGACAAAGATCCTGAAGGAGATGCAGCTGATATTTCTGACTGACCAGGTGCCTGAGGCTCTTGTTGAGTTGTGGCCACTTGCGGTTGTTGGCTGATGGTTCCTGATGTGTCACTATTCAGTCCAAAGGTTTGGCTAAATCCACTGATGCTTCTCAAACCACTGGACTGATGACCATTGAGTATTTTAAGAACTTCTTGGGGATCAGTTGTGAAAGAAAAGGTGTTGAATATATTTGCTGATGGATCTGCCACTCTTGCTGCTTGTGCGCCGATTGCAGCATTGGCATTCTCTACAGGGCTTCTTGCAGTTTGTGAAAGCAAAGACAGTGGAATAGTGAGAACAAAGTTTGGATCCGTAAGTACACCGGCAGCATCCAAACCTGAAACTTCACTATCGGTTCTAGTAGCAAACTGTTCAGCAGACGTAGAGGTGCCAAAACTGCTAAATGTCTCCTGCCCTTGTAATGGAGTAGATGCTATAATAGGTGCCTGTGTTGTCACTTGTCCTTCTGGACTACTGATACCCAGGCTTGTCACTTGAATCTCATTCCCTGCTTGTATCTGGCTAGAAAGGATGCCGTCTTCTATCTGAACTGCAGTGTTTGTTGTCTGTTCAACAGGTGATTGTGTAAGGGTGACTTGTGTGTTTTTTATATTTTCATCTGCAATAGCTAAATCCGCTCTATCAGTGGCAACCTCACCAAGGCGTTTGTGAAGAGTATCTGTGAATGGGGCGGGTGTAACTCTTTCCTGTTGGAAATTTGGCAGAACTGATTCACTTCCTGATTGTGGTAATATTATGACTGCATGAGGAGTAAATTTTCTAGTATTTACTGAAGTTATCCCAGAGACCCCTAAATTTGTGGTTGATACCCCAGTACTACCTATTTGGTCAAGGTTAGAGACAGTTTGTTCACTAATGGTGTCAAATTGCTGGCTAGATGCAAGGGCATCAAACGAAGGAGTGTGTATGTCAGTAACAGGTGAAGGGGTTATTGTAAATGGAATGTTTGGCTTAGATGCACTGAATTTTGAATGGGTAATAGCAACTGCTGGAGTACTCACTTCATGAGTTTCTAGAGCTGATGATCCTACTGGACTTTGTCCTGTTATTTTAAGTGCTTGTGTGGCACAGTTTTTTGTACCTGATCTACATTTGCACTTTGTAACACATGCCTTTGGAAATTCATTTCCCACTGGTGATTCATCCGTTATAGAAGATATTACTCTTGATGCCCCAGGAGATACTTGTGGAGCCAAGTTTGAAATTTCTGGTAGGATAGACACATGATCACCTACATGCATCATTTTTCCTATAGATGCTCCTACACCTTTGCCTTGACTTGTACTCAGCTGAATGAGAGATTCTAATTTTACTTGTTCATTTCCTGATGTAATAGACACATGATCACCAACATGCATCAATTTTCCCACAGATGTTCCAGTTCCTCCAGTAAGTATTCCTTGTGATGCTGAATGAGCATTTACATTATCACCACTTGGTACAAGTACAAGCTCAGCATCTGAAGATATTCCACTGTGCAATCTTGCATTCAGTGAACCAGTGTCAGCTGGTGTATTGAAATTATTCTCAGAAAATGTTGAAATGGGTGTAATGTTTACAGTTTCGAAGACTGAGCTAGAAGGACGAAGTGGTGCTACTTCTTGTGGTGTAGTGGTTGCTGCTAATGAACTGGTTCTGAGTTGAGGTGATTCTCTGTGGAATGGTTTAACTGTGTCTACTGAAATATGCGAATTCTCAGCTGGTGGCGTTCCTACTGCTGCAAAACTTGCTAGAGCACTGGGTACTGGTAATGTATTCTGACCTACTTCAATGGGAGTTTCTTCTCGGGTAGTAGCTAGTCCTTCTGCCTCAGCACTTAATGGAAAATCTGATGAAAATGAGTTTCTAAATTCTGTTTTTGATGCAAATGAACTTGATGTTGCAAATATTGTAGAATCATCCGTACCTGTTGCAAGTCCTGTTACCTTATCAGACTGGATTAATTTCGTTGTTCCTTCAGACTGGATAAGATTTGACTTTGAACTTTCTTCTACTGACGCTAAGCCTTCTCGGTTAATTTCCTCAATTCTATCATTATTTGGAGTAACAATTAGAGCTTCAGCAACAGGAGGAAGCTCATTCTGGAAAGATGGTGCACTGTCAAAGCTCTGTTCAGCTGTATCAAAGGATCCTGAGGTGCCTATTGGTATTCCACCTGGATTGTTATTTTGTTCACTTTGAAAAGAATTTTGGTCAGATTTTTGGTTGAATAAACTACCTTGATGTGCTCTTTGTCCAAAGCCATCTGTTTCTGGTGACAAGTTTGCTCTAATACCTTCATCAAGATGGCTTGGTTTTATTTCTGAAGTTTTTCTTTCACTGTTCAGATTAAATCTAACAAAGTTAGGGTTGTTTCCAAAGTTTTGATTGTGTGGTGTTACACGTGCATGGGTTTCATTCAAAATACCCACTACGACTGGGACTGACTGCAAAATGACTCTTGTGTTCTGAGAAGGTAGGTGTGGAATGAACCCTCCACTACCAAAATTTCCATGAGGGAAGTTTGGGTTGAAGTGACCGAAAGGAAAGAAGCTGTTTGCAAAGGGATGACCCCCAATAAAAGGTGTAGGGTTAAATCCAGGCCCAAACCCAGGGTTGTGAAATCCACCATTAACAAAGTTATTACTACTGGGTACAAAAGTTTGACCTGCAAGTCCTGATGTTCTTGCATGAACTGGCACTCTGTTGAAGCCATGACCTTCAATGGCAGGTGTTCCGAAGCCTCCATTTCCAAAGTTTGGAGGAGGAAAACCTTGAATATTGAAGGGATGATTACCAACGTCACTGAAAACAAAATGTTGATTATTGACCCCTGATTCTGCACTTGAAAACCCTACACCACCGTTTGATCTGAAACCACCAAAGTTATTATTGCTGCCTGCTGGGAAGTTTGGAGAACTGAGACCTAAATCTTCTAGAGAACTTAAACCTTCAACTAGAGAGGGATGAACTACTTGTACAACTTCAGTGGAACCTCTATCGTTGAGATTTCTAGCAAAACCACCATTTTGACCAGAGAAGTCATGTTGGGCTTGAGGGACAAAATTTCTGGAAAACTGTGCTCCATTTGGTATTGCAGAACTGCTGGAGAAGGTGTTGCTTGGAGTATTAGGGAAGTGGTCTTCACCCTCAACCTGTGAAAAGATAAATTTACCAAAGGGTCCATCTTTATTATATGTATTTGTCTTACGAGATTATAGATTAAAATAGTTTTAAAACATACTAATGCTGTTTAATACACCAAACAACTGTAAAAAAAACTCTTGTGCTTTAGATTACACAGTGAAATAAACCACATTTTGAAGTAGGAAAAACACATTTTTGGTAGCCACCGTGAGTCCTCAAAGGAGTTACTTTTAAAGTTCCACTGGGTCTCCAAAAAACAGACCGACTAATATCGAGAATGATTTCGTAGCTGGTACAGTGCCTTGGTAAAATGACAAAGTATAAATGGATTCAGTGCAGGAAGATTACAATTCATCCTCTTTGTGCAGATGTGACAACCTTACTTCCTCAGCAAGAGTGCCCATTTCCAAGGCGTAGCCTTCAAGGATTTTTTAGTCCCTCTTCTTGGGGCCGAAAATGTTCAATCCAATATCTACGACTCCTATGAATTCTTGATGGAAAGCTTCAATAGCAACCAGAATATAGTGATGCCTAGCATCAATGACTTCCTTGATATTTTGCAAGATCTCCTTACGGATCTCCATCCTAAACTCTAACCTGGCATCTACAGGAATCTCCTTAGTAGGAATCTCCGTCTGGATGGGTTACGCAGGGGTAGCAGCATCACTGCCACCCAACAGATAGGGAGTCTTGGGCAAACATATAGGAACTTCAAGAGGAGAGTCACTGTGGGGTCCTCCTCAATTTTGGATTGCTGCATGGAAGAGCCTGGATCCCCTTCCAGGGTCTCCTCCTCATGCAAGTAATGTCAGATCATTACATGGGAGAGTTGGGATCTCCTTCCGTGGGCTCCTCATCAAGTAAAATGTGTGGTGGCCCTGGGTCTTCTGGGTTCAGAAATGAGAGCTCAGTGGCTTGGTCCACTTCTTGCCAATTACTCTGGGCATCTAGCATAATTAATGACTTCATTTCCATTGCACAAGTCTTATAGGGGAATCAATGATTGCTATCATGGCATGTTTGCCTGAAATTCCAAGCTGCTCAGGGCTGAGGAGGAACACTCTACCCATGTTTTACTGGGAAGATGTATTCTTTTCCCCCAGCAGTATATATCAATGTACACAATGACATGAAACAGGGAAATGTTATTATAATACATTGTTCTGCTGGAAACTTAGGACTGTTTGCTTAACTTTGCTCAGCAGAAAATTGCGATATTTCGGTGATGAAGCACTTCAAAACGAGAAAGGGTTTTGAGCCAAGCACATTATATAGACCGAAAGAGTAACGGCGGGCCTGGCTGACCTGAGACACTGTTGCCAAACTAGAATACAATAGAAGAGAACAGAATAGAATATAGGATTTAGGCCAAAGGCCAAGCGATGGGACCTATGAGGTAATTCACCGCTGGATAGGATATTGACAGTAAGGAGGTTTGAAAGGTGTAATAGGAGGAAAACCTCGCAGCTGCACTATGATGCATTTGTTGGAGAATGTGGAAAGTCAGATAGAAGAAAGAGAATATGAACGGAGGTACAGAGAAAGGAATGAAAGAGGTTGCAGCTAAGGGCCGAAGGGACGCTGCAAAGACCCTTAAGTAATGTCTGCAGTGCACCAATTGAGGTGCACTGACGGAACTAACCCCTGCGGGGGCCAAACTAGATGAAGATGGGCAAATCCTAATCTTCCAGGTAATCACTGTATCAATAATGGCACCTTACTGGCCTAGACCAGGCATAAGAGAATTCTTGATATAAGTCGGTCTGTGTAATGGAGCCCCACTGGAACCATTAGGGTAACTTCTTTGAGGACGAACAGCGGATATATTATCAAAAAAATATTCAACATTACTTGCCTTGCGTTGACTTATGGGCTCTTGATTTCCGGTACCAGTTTGAGGCAATGGACCTGCCAATACCCCTGTGACAAAAATAGCTACCAGCAGCAACCATGTCTGAAAAGAGGGGACATTGCAATGAATTAATTTCTTGATGCAATTCAGTTTCCAATTCCAGTAAATAGAAGCATTTCCTTATTAGATACTGAAGGCATGGGTCAAGACGGAATAACTTTAATTTTGCTTTGCAGCAAATCTTTAGCATGAAAGTGATTATGTTTGACTTTCCTGTGTATAGTGCTCATTTACCCATAAGAACTGATATTACTCTTTACTTATTACTTCATATTCATACTTAAGTTCCTACATCACATCTGTCGGACCCCCATTGCAAGTTTGCAAGTCCCGCATATCTGCAAGCTGTTTGTTTCATTATAGCAACTCAAGAAACAGTTTACTTACAGATTTCAAATCTTGTTTGTGAGGAGTTTCTTACCACGCATGGTCAAAGCACTTACTGTTGTTTGCCCTTGTTTTACTGAAACTGAATCAAGCGTCAGATTTTGTCGTTTTAGTTGTCAAGTTTAGAACCGTAGTACTATGGAACATACAATTCTGAAGCGTACTGTCCGCATTGCCAAGAATTTACTCATTCATAGCTTAGGTGTCGTCAACTGTTGCCTTTCGAAATATCAGTTTTGTGGAATGGAATGAAATGGAATATAGAGTTTAGGCCAAAGGTCAAGCACTGGGACCTAAGAGGTCACTCAGCGCTGGAAAGGAAGCTGAAAGTAGTTAGGTTTGAAAGGTGTAACAGGGAAGCCTTGCAGTTGCAATATTATGAAATAACTGTTAGGAGAGGGTGGATAGCAAGATGAAAGAAAGATAATATGAATGGAGGTACAGCAACAGGAATGAAAGAGGATGCTTCTAGGGGCTGAAAGGACGCTGAAAAGAACCTTTTGTAATGCCTACAGTACACCCAATGAGGTGCACTGACGGCACTAACAGCTTACGGAGATCATTCCCACAACCTAATGATTTTGGAGGTGACACTTTAAGTCACTGATGCGTTCCCCACTGATGACTAACTCATTCAGTTTTCCGCACTGCTTCTTACAGCATTCTAGTTAAATCATCAGCTTTATGGTCATCTCTTACCACCCTATACTGTATATTTACACCAGGATACATTATCCTGGAAGTTCTTTTATTCCTTTAGTGTAATATTCATGCTTCTTCTTTACAGTTTGGTTATCATATTTGATGCCTTTCTTTATGGAACCTTTTATTATCCTTTTTTGTTTCTTTTTTAATTCCTGCTCAGTATATGTTTGCTACTTCCATTGATTTATGGATGTTTATATCATATTATGTTCCTACCTGATCATGAAGCCTAATTTTACATACTTGAGCGAGCTTGACTGATGTGGAGGTGACGTTGTGATATGGATATTTTTTGATTCGTTCTTTTTTTGGTGTGTTTGGTAAGTGTTAAGATTCGATCAAATTTCTCATGCTCCATGTATAAATACTGCACTCATCTCGATGTTCATTAAATTAGCTTTTTTGGGGTTCGTGGGATGACAGAAGCCTCTTCACTTTGCCTTATCCTCAGTGCAGAACCCACCTGCTTTTTTACGTTCAGTAGTAAAAAGAACAAAAAAGATGGAACTATAAGATGGGCCAGTAGTTAGAAACTGGGAAAATCGTCGGAAAAGTTTTTGGGGTTTTAGAAGAGTTTCATGGCCAAACACAAAAAAGTAACATGAGCCAAGAACTACGGAAGTGGATCAAGGAGAACGTCTTCATCGTCCTTACATCAGAGTTATCAAAACAGACTCGACCACAGCACAGGTCAGCTGGTTCCAGTGAAGTGACAGCATTAAACGTTGTAACTTCCGACTGTATATGTCGGTGGAAACTTGCTTGAACACTTATGAACTTAGCAAAACTCGCTTGAACATTTATGAACTAAGCAAAACTCGCTTGAATACTTATGCAATTAGCAAAACTCGCTTCAACATTTATGAACTTAGCAAAACTCGCTTGAACTTTTATGAACTAAGCAAAACCCACTTGAACATTTATGAACTAAGCAAAACTCACTTGAACACTTATGAACTTAGCAAAACTTGCTTGAACATTTAGGAACTACGCAAAACTCCCTTGAACTTTTATGAACTAAGCACAACCCACTTGAACATTTATGAACTAATCAAAACTTGCTTGAACACTTATGAACTTAGCAAAACTTGCTTGAACATTTAGGAACTAAGCAAAACTCCCTTGAACATTTATGAACTAAGCAAAACCCACTTGAACATTTGTGAACTAATCAAAACTTGCTTGAACACTTATGAACTTAGCAAAATTTGCTTGAACATTTATGAACTAATCAAAGCTTGCTTGAACACTTATGAACTTAGCAAAACTTGCTTGAACATTTAGGAACTAAGCAAAACTCCCTTGAACATTTATGAACTAAGCAAAGCCCATTTGAACATTTGTGAACTAATCAAAACTTGCTTGAACACTTATGAACTTAGCAAAATTTGCTTGAACATTTATGAACTTAGCAAAACTTGCCTGAACATTTATGAACTAAGCAAAACTCGCTTGAACATTTATGAACTTACCAAACTTGCCTGAACATTTATGAACTTAGCAAAATTTGCCTGAACATTTATGAACTTAGCTTAGCAAAACTTGCTTGGACATTTATGAACTAAGCAAAACTCGCTTGAACATTTATGAACTTAGCAAAACTTGCCTGAACATTTATGAATTAATCAAAATTTGCTTGAGCACTTATGAACTTAGCAAAATTTGCTTGAACATTTATGAACTAATCAAAACTTGCTTGAACACTTATGAACTTAGCAAAACTTGTCTGAACATTTATGAACTTAGCAGAACTTGCCTGAACATTTATAAACTAAGCAAAACTCCCTTGAACTTTATGAACTTAGCAAAACTTGCCTGAACATTTATGAACTAAGCAAAACTCCCTTGAACATTTATGAACTTAGCAAAACTTGCCTGAACATTTATGAACTAATCAAAACTTGCTTGAACACTTATGAACTTAGCAAAATTTGCTTGAACATTTATGGACTAATCAAAACTTGCTTGAACACTTATGAACTAAGCAAAACTCGCTTGAAAATTTATGAACTTCAGCAGAACTCGGTTGAACACTTACGAACTTTGCAGGCTACTCGTGTTTGCGTTTGATACAATGAGAACAATTACAGTCTTGGGGGATGTGTTAAGTTCCGATTAAAGTTCATGCAGCATTAACTGACCGAAGTGAAGAGCATTTTCTATTGACCTTTGTTCCAGTTCCCTTTGCATTTACTGCGCCTGTTCACTTTTTTTGTGTCGAAAGATTGTGCTCGAAACAATTAATGAAGTCCTAGAAGGTCTATAAAACTGAATAATTAGGTCTCAGTATGTTAACGACGTTCCATGGCAGTTAACAGGTGTCATTCAGTTTTCACTGCAAATGCAATAATATAGATATATATATATATATATATATATATATATATATATATATATATATATATATATATATATATATATATATATATATATATAATATATGTATATATTTACATATATACATATATATATGTATGTATGTATATATATATAATACACACATAAACACATAAATATACGTATCTGTATACATATATATACATAAATATATATATATAATATATATATATATATATATATATATATATATATATATATATATATATATATATATATATATATATATATATATATATATATATATATATATAGGTAGGAAGGTGTACGTAGCTGAGTGATTAATGACCTTGCTCCAATAGTGATTGACCCGGCATCGATCCAAACGGGTGAAACGCATTTGGGTTCGTTTTTTTTTAAATCCATCGTACCTCCGTTGAATTAGGTTACCTGGTGGTTATGCGACTGTACTGGGTCGTAGCCTGGGTAGACAAAGGTATATTGGTAGCAGCTTCATCCTAAAAAAAAATTGAAGGGTTAACCCGAAAGCTAACACAATCCGGAACCGAGCCCTCTAAGGGGGGGAAAAAAAGGGTAGGGCGAAATGGAAATAAATGTAAATAGAAAAAGATGATAACGGAAATAGTGATAATGGATATAATATTTCCTTTTAAACTTAATACACTTCATAAAATAGTACGAACTGCGTGCAAGGCGGCCAGCAATGGCCACTGCACTTTCTCCCTCTGTTACAGGAGACAAAAACCAGTTAAAAGTAAAGGGCAGGTAGATCAGAAAACCTCTCTCTCTCTCTCTCTCTCTCTCTCTCTCTCTCTCCACTTGTAACATTTTTTTTTTAGTCTTTCTTTTATGCAATTTTCGTTTGTTCAGTATAATTCTGATGAGAAATTTAGTTTTTTTTTTTTCAGTTTCAGTTCCATATTATTTCAGTTCATATTGGTTGATGTCATTTCAGAGCTTTCATATGTGTTTGTCATGCAATTTTCTTATCGTCTATCATTAGATTTTTAATACCATTCAGTTTCCTAATGTTGACTATTGTGGCCATTTTTAGTTTTCTGTAAAAGAAAACTATTGAGATGGCTTTGTCTGTCCGTCCGCACTTTTTTCTGTCCGCACTTTTTCTGTCAGCCCTCAGTTCTTAAAAATTACTGAGGCTATATGGCTGCAAATTGGTATGTTGATCATCCACCCTCCAATCATCAATCATAGCAAATTGCAGCCCTCTAGCCTCCTCAGTAGTTTTTATTTTATTTACGGTTAACGTTAGCCATAATCGTGCGTCTGGCAACGTTATAAGACAGGTCACCACTAGGCCGTGGCTGAAAGCTTTATGGGCCGCGGCTCACACAGAAAACTCGATTGCACCGAAGAAACTTCGGCACATTTTTTACTTGTTTCCTCTTTTAACTGGAATATGACTTTGCAATCATCACCTTGCAGGTTCGCTTTAAGAGTCATACTAAATCTCCATTTGTGAGCCGATAACTTAAAAGAAATCATTCTTTACTGAATGGTCTGTAAATTTCCGTACGACATTCTTGGCCGTTTAAAGCAGAAATTACCTTCTTCCAGCAGAACATATGAAAATACAGTAAAAGAAAAATTTCGATCCCGTGCATATTCACAGTACTTGAGCAGGCAGAAGTTCACAGAAACCTACAACTACATGAACACACAAACATATATATATATATATTATACACGCACACACACATATATATATATATATATATATATATATATATATATATATATATATATATATATATATATATATATATATATATATATATATATATATATATATATATATAATCTTATTAAGTCACCGAACGCCAATGAGAAAAATTAATAGTTACGACGACGGTAAAGATTTATGGAAAAATAACTAACAGTAACAAAAGCTCAAACAAGCAGGGAGGACGCCAAATTCTGGTTATAATCAGACTGCCTTTCCAAATAAGCTAGTGACTCATCAAATTAATATGGCCGAAAATGTACCAGAAGCAGACAGGGAGACGAGAGTGTCCAAAAGAGCAAGAAAGAATCTGCCTATCTAGAGCAAAGACACTTGATAAAAGTTCGTGCAGGTCACCACGGTGACTTTCTTCCTACTGGATATGGGTAAGGGCACAAGCTTTAACCAAGAGCGTTTTTGTCCAGGCCGACAACAGTTTATAAAAACTCACACGCAAAAAGTGGCACCCGCTAACCTCCGCTTGGCACTGCCTATATGTGAATGATCGTTTCATCGCTTTCTCTCTCAGTGTTGTACAGTTCAACCATACCCCTGATCAGAGTGACTGCAATCACGCATGGGCAGCGAATCTGTGTCGTCTCCTTTACGGGAATAGAACAGAACAGAATGTATACAATATAGGCCGAAGGCCAAGAGCTGAGGCCTATGAGGTCATTCAGCTCTGGAAGGAAGACTGAGAGTCAAAGGTTACGAAGGTGTAACTGGAGGAAAACCTCGCAGGTGCACTATGAATCAATTGTTGCGAGAGGGTGAGAAGTAAGATGGAAGACAGAATATGACTGGAGGTACAGTATAAAGGTATGAAAGAAGTTGCAGCTAGGGGCCGAAGGGACGCTGCAAGAACCTTAAGTAATGCCTTAAGTGTACCGCGCGTGACGTGAACTGATGGCACTAACTCCTCCCCCCATACGGGGTCTGCTTTAAGGGGTCCCTAGCTAAAGCCCTGACATATGGAAACATTAGACTGGGGCGAGTCTCAATTGTTTTTACAGGTTCTTTGATGGCTAGAATGAAAGTTCAAGGCCGGTGTAGATGCAGTTTTAAGAGTACCCCTCATGCCAAGAACCACAGAGTAGATTCTGTAGACCTTGATAGAAAATTCTAATCTCTCTCTCTCTCTCTCTCTCTCTCTCTCTCTCTCTCTCTCTCTCAAGGGTGAAACTTTCGCATAGTACCGTCAGCTAACATTCCATCTACAAACTTCTCCATCTCTTCAATCTTCGAATAGGTAACTGGAGGTAAGCGTTTTTCACGGTAGCTTTGCTAAAAGCTGTAGGAAACATTTAAACTAAAAAACAAACAAACAAACAAGGCGTTCGCTTTCTCCCATCGCTTTACTGAAACTTACAAATAGAAGTTGGGACTAGAAGAAAGGCAGATTTCACGTTATTTTTTAGAGATTTAGGAGACCCTGATCCTGATTTTATGAAGTAATAAAATAACTGCCCTACTTGCGTTACTATACTCGACAGCATTACGGCCGTTGGACGATGACCTGGTGACAGGTCGACTCAAGTAATATTGGGTCTAGGTGGTAACTGGACGGGCTACTGCCTATAAATGTCAGACGCCCTTGATACACAAACCGCGTTCTCAACAACCTCAGTTGATAGACAGACAAAGGACTGACACCTTACAGTAATATTTGATCGTTAATAATCGTTTTGTTACATACATTCATAAGATTTTTATTTGCACCGATGTATATTCAGCATTTGGAAAAAAAACAGGTGTCTTCCCCTTGGTGCACTAAGCACGTGTTTATTTTGCTTAATGCTTAATAGTTTCTCTAGGACCCGCTTGGGGGGTCCTGACTAGGCCTAACCAGTTATCATTTTTCTTACTTTCTCAGTGAAATTCCTACCCTAGAGAATAAAATACTTGAGCTTTTCAGAATGAATGACCATCCACAGACAATTAACAATTAACAAGGTATTTTTCGGTATTCTCGTTACTCTGAACACCTTAGCCGCAACATTATTACCTTGTATTCTTGCATGTATTCGGTTGCTTAAGAGAGAGAGAGAGAGAGAGAGAGAGAGAGAGAGAGAGAGAGAGAGAGAGAGAGAGAGAGATTTCATCCACTCATCTGCCCTCGTTAAATATCAGCCTAGTTCTAACCTTCCCGACACAAGAATCTTGCCAATATGTTGCAATTTCTCTCCTTGTTAAGGGCAGCCTCAGTCTTCGTATTCTTCTACCCCTGTAAATACAGAGGTACACTCATCAAATTCTATCTTTCATGTGGTTAATTTCATGCTTTCCATGTGGTACTAACCACTGTCATGAGGCGAAGTGACCTTTATTCGTTCAAAGGTAAGCATTACCGTAATCTTGTAAAACTGATGTACCGGAGCCAAATATGCCATGCTTTGAACTCAACAAATTATTTTTATATATTTTCACTGAGTAGAGAGAAATTGCAGGAAATTGGCACTTTTGAAAAGACGATACGATGTTTTAAAATCCTTATCAATATTAAATTAAACCAAGAGTCAGTTTATGTGTCGTAAATGTACTCGATCTGATAAGCTTATGTGTCATGCCTTGAACTCAACCAATTATTTTCACTGAGCAGAGAGACACTGCAGGAGACTTGGAACTTAGGAAAAAGACGATACGATGGTTTTAAATCCATACCAATATTAAATAAACGCGCCTTTAAACTTAATAGAGGTGTCGTAAGTATACTCGATTTGATAAGGTTTCGGACACGCCCAAAATCAACTCTACTGGCTAGAGAGACTGGAATGGCTGGTTCGTGCGGCTGACATTAGACTCATCTGCTGAAGAACTGGGATTCTTTTGCTCGGTGGGTCTTAAATACTTGGAAACCGGCCGGAAAAAAACAAAAAAGTTTACTTTAATTGCACTGCGAACTCTCATCGTTTGATTAATACGAATGACGAATCAAATACAACACGTTTTTATTATTCTGTTGGTTTTGGTGGCCTAGATAAAGTAAGTGCTATTATTTGAGCAAGTCTTTCACTGCCACTTACTCGTATTAATAAATTGAAAAAGTAATTCTCTCTCTCTCTCTCGCTCATATGTAGACTGCATCTCCCACATGATTTACGGCCTGCTTAAGACCATAAGGGTAAATTCTTGAGTTGTTTCATTTGTACACCCACGCATTTGATGGCCCGATTAACAGACGCTTATTACCTCTTGTTCATGGCGTAGTCTGAAATTTTATATATCTGAAACATTATATTTTGGAGAAAGGGAGAAAGGCATTCTTTGCAGAAGTTTTACACATTACTCACTCTTAAGTGCTCAGTTCTAACGATTTCTGAAGCTTGCTGTAGAGCATTTAAGTCTTAATCCTTTTAGGTACAAGACCCAGTTGCATCGGCCATTTGAAAAGACAGGTTGAAAGTAGAACTAAAAAAATACATATATATAAAATGGAGAAGTACAAAGAGAGCTGAGAAAAACTGAAAGACCTCTTCGTTCGCTCCTCCTTAATGATCGTGAACAGCAATCTATATTATTGCAACACGAGACCGAATGATTTAGAAAGAAGTGACCCCTGGTGGGCGAGAGGCGTGATGAGATGGAGTAAATTGGACGCACATCACGGGCAGCAGCACTGTCCATTGTAGCAATAATAGTAAATGAAGTGTGCTTTAGCACGTTTTGATTTATAATGAAGTAGTGCTGTGTTTTCAGGAATTACTTTTAAGTCATTATATATATTTTTTATCACTACACAGGTTTTTGGAAAAATTCTTTTTCTTGGAATGATTTACCGTTTAATACTTTTTTTTTTTATTTTGCAGATTTACTTCATTGACCTTTAAAGCTGATAAAATTACGAGCGTTGCCTGCTACGGAGTGAATCGTTTATTGTAGGTTCATCTACTCCAGTGAAAGATTATATATATACAGTATGTATATGTATATATATATATATATATATATATATATATATATAGTACATGCATACATACGCATATACATACACACAGGTTCTGAACATGTTCATACTTCAAAAGGAAGTAGCCTACCATAATTATATACTAATCATTTTATTAAATTACCTAAAAAATCTTGATAGTCACCGACCCAAACCACTTTCACTCTGCAAAGTATTTAATTCAGATCGTCCTCTCGCCTCATTAATTAACCGAAGCGTCTTAGTGGTTCCTGGTTACGCTGATCGTCGATACGACGCTCCCATAGTTGGCGTTGCTAACGAAGACGCATTGACGCAACGTCAGGGCACGGTATCCTAACATTAAATCTGTGTAGTTTTTCACTAGATCGTCATTAGACGTAGCAGAACTTTCACATTTTCCCTGGTCGTTTAAAGCTTTCATTTGAGCTTCTCCCTTTGGCTCCTTTAGGCCTACCCTAGTATGATTTCTTAAGATTTCTTTTCGCATATTTCTAGGAAATGTGTGAAATTTATCTAGGAAACGTCACATTTTTCTAGGAAATGTGTGAAATAATTCTAGGAAGCATCACATATTTCCGAGAAATATATGAAATAATTCTAGGAAGCATCACATATTTCTAGGAAATGTGTCAGATGTTTCTAGGAAATTTCACATATTTCTTTGAAATTTCAAATTTTTCTAGGAAATATCACATATTTCAAGGAAATAATACAATTCCAGGAATTATGAGAAATATTTCTGGAAATTTCTAATTTTTCTAGGAAATTTCACATTTTTCTAGGAAACAGGTCAGATGTTCATAGGAAATTTCACAAATTTCCAAGAAATATATGAAATAATTCTAGGAAACATCACATATTTCTAGGAAATGTGAGATATTTCTAGGAAACACGTGAAGTATTCTCAAGAAATATCAAAATTTCTAGGAAATGTATGAAATTTTTCTAGGAAATTTCACATATTTCTAAGAAATATGTAACATATTTATGTGAAATTTCCCGTGTTTTTAGGTGCTATACGGAATATTTCTAGGAAACGTCACATTTCCATGAAGTTTCATATTTTTGGAAAATATACGAATTTCTCGGGGAAACATCACATTTCTTGGAAATATGTAAAATATGTCTAGAAAATTTCACATATTTCTAGGGAACATGTAAAATTCTTATAGAAAATATTAAATACTTCTAGGAATATGAAATATTTCTAGGAAATGTTACATTATTTCTGGGAAACATGTACAGTTCTCTTAGAAAATATCACATATGTCTAGGAAATACCTCACATTTCTAGGAAACATCATCCTCTGACTTCTAAGAAGAGGTCCTTCTGTCTAAGGTATTCGGTCTGCCGGTTGACTTTGACCTGTTTACTACATTTGTTACCGGAACCTGTTGATCTTTAGGGAGCACTCTGACGCATTAGAGGGAGCGGGGGCTGGGATGACCTAATAGGTTAAAAGGTAAACCTCACAGTGCTCTGCCAATTATCGGGCCCACATCATATAGGTACCGAAAGGGTAACACAACCTTGACACAGATGGTTTAGAAGTATGGTCTTGGTACACACACACACACACGAGGCCGCACACTTAAATACACACACAGACACATTATATATATACTATATATTTATGTACTATACAGTGCGTATTTTTCTACTCTTACATGTATGCTAGTGCTCTTGGTGTGTATCTATCAAATACATGTATGATAAACACGTAAATAAATACAGAAACAAATAAACAAAGAAAAACATACTTTCTTAGTTTTGCTGAACAAATATATATGACTAGTCTGCGTACAGTCCTTGGCTTACCGGACTTCTGCAATAATGCAAGCGGGTTTCGACTGTGGGACTAAGGAAACATTCGACTGTGGGACTAAGGAAACATCCGACTGCGGAACTAAGGAAACATCCGACTGTGGAACTAAGGAAACATTCGACTGTGGCGCTAAGGAGTAAGGAAACATTCGACTATGGGACTAAGGACACATCCGACTGTGGGACCAAGAACACATCCGACTGTGGGACCAAGGAAACATTCGACTGTGGGACTAAGGAAACATTCGACTATGGGACTAAGGACACATCCGACTGTGGGACTAAGGAAACATTCGACTGTGGCACTAAGGAAACATTCGACTGTGGCACTAAGGAAACATTCGACTATGGGACTAAGGACACGTCCGACTGCGGGACTAAGGAAATATTCGACTATGGTAATAACTGTGGGACTAAGGAAACATCCGACTGTGGAACTAAGGAAACATCCAACTGTGGGACTAAGGAAACATTCGACTGTGGGACTAAGGAAACATCCGATTGTGGAACTAAGGAAACATCCGACTGTGGCACCAAGAAAACATTTGACTGTGGACTAAGGAAACTTTCGACTGTGGTATTAACTGTGGGACTAAGGAAACATTCGACCGTGGCACTAAGGAAACATTCGACTGTGGCACTAAGGAAGCATTCGACTCCGGTATTAACTGTGGGACTAAGGACACATTCGACTGTGGCACTAAGGAAACATTCGACTGTGGCACTAAGGAAACATTCGACTGTGGCACTAAGGAAACATTTGACTGTGGCACTAAGGAAACATTCGACTGTGGCACTAAGGAAACATCCAACTGTGGGACTAAGGAAACATCCGACTGTGGGACTAAGGAAACATTCGACTGTGGTATTAACTGTGGGACTAAGGAAACATTCGACTGTGGAATTAAGGAAACATTCAACTGTGGAACTAAGGAATCATCCGACTGTGGGACTAAGGAAACATTCGACCGTGGTATTAACTATGGGACTAAGGAAGCATTCGACTGTGGGACTAAGGAAACATTCGACTGTGAGACTAAGGAAACATTCGACTGTGGGACTAAGGAAACATCCGACTGTGGGACTAAGGAAACATTCGACTGTGGGACTAAGGAAACATCCGACTGTAGGACTATGGAAACATTCGACTGTGAGACTAAGGAAACATTCGACTGTGGGACTAAGGAAACATCCGACTGTGGGACTAAGGAAACATTCAACCGTGGGACTAAGGAAACATCCGACTGTAGGACTAAGGAACATTCGACTGCGGGACTAAGGAAACATTCGACTGTGGTACTAATGAAACATTTGACTGTGGGACTAAGGAAACAAGAAAATAATACGAGCGTGAGAACTGCGGATGCAATCCAGGAGGCATTTAAGCTAAGTGCAGTGCTTAGCGATTCATGCATCGCTGCGCAGTGGTCTTTTGTGTTATGAAATTCAGCGTTTACATGGCGAAGTCGAGGTCATGTCGCTTGATAGCTCCGCTGCATCTGATTGCAAAGAACTCGAATTTTCAACCTAATGGAGAGGATAGGTTCACGCAATACTGAAGACGATTAAGTAAATTATAACAGCAATTAAGTAAACAGTATTTAATGGCAGCAGCATCAGCGTAGAGTATCTCTTAGTGCTTTGCAGTGGGTTTATGTGATATATAGGCCTATATACTGTATATGTCTATAATTGTTAACTGAATATATAGAATGAAAAACCTTTTTACACAAATTCCTTTCTAAATGTTTGTCTGTAGAGCAGATAACACACAACTATAAGCGGACTACAAACTGCGCTCAATTGATTTGATTTTCTTAAGCAATTTTCTCGCCCAGGGAAACAATAATAATTTAGATGCCACACCGATTGTTTCACCATCAAAATGATACTGACTTCGAAACAGTTCACAGGATTTTGAGCTTGTAAGAAACCGCCGTTGCATGATTTCAGTGACAAAATTCACCGAAAATGCTATAGCTTACCAGGGTATAAGCAAATGCTTTCAAGCCGCTATAGAACTACCCATCTTGCAAAACTTGCAATGTGGTTAGTATGGCTGATAA
>NC_089768.1:8807500-8870000 GCF_040412425.1 Macrobrachium rosenbergii | reverse complement strand
GAACTCAAATACAAGCAGTTTCTCTCTCTCTGAATTTATTTCTTAACTCAAATAAAAGCTGTTTCTCTCTCTCTCTCTCTGCATTATTTCTTAACACAGAAACAAGCAATTTTCTCTCTCTCTCTCTCTGCATGTATTTCTTAACTCAGATGCATGCAGTTCCTCTCTCCTCTCTCTGTTTTCATTCCTTAACTCAAATACAAGCACTCTCCTTCTCTCTAAATTCATTTAACTCAGATACAAGCAGTTTCTCGCTCTCTCTCCACTTATTTCTCAACTCAGATGCAAGCAATTCTCTCTCTCTCTCTCTCTCTCTCTATTAATAAACATGCCATCTTGTTCTGTACTCGTATTTTGATTGCATTCTCAATCAAAGAGTATCGAAAGAAAGACCCCCGTAGGGAGGTCGTGCCGCCAGTGCACCTCACGCAGTACACTGTAGGCATTACTTAAGGGGGCTTTGCAGCGTCCCTTCGGCCCCCAGCTGCATCCCTTTTTATTCCTTTTACTGTACCTCCATTCATATCATCTTTCTTCCATCTTGCTATCCACCCTCTCCTAGCAATTATTTCACAATGCAACTGCGAGGTTTTCCTCCTGTTACGCCTTTCAAACCTTTCTAATCTCAAATTTTCTTTCAACGCTGAATGACCTCGTAGGTCCAGCGATTAGCCTTTGGCAAAAAGTCTCTATTCCGTTCAAAAGAGGGAAGACCCTCCATCGTTCCCTCCCTATGAAATGAAGAAAACTGTTCTATAAGACTATAAATTAACTATATAACCTATAAGATATCAGGCTCTGAGCAGAACACCTTGCAATCCCTTATGTGAAATAGCCCAGATACCCATTGTCCATCCACTCCTTGTCTGGAAGTATCTAGACTAAGCTTTCGCCCTTTTTTTTTTTTTTTGAGAGAGTTCACGTTAAAAATCAGTAGGTCAGTGGTCTCATGATGATGAGCTTAAGCCTAAAGTTAATTGTTCACTGAAAGAAGAGTCGACGTCTCAGCAAGGAATTACTGTAGACCATTACAAAATTTCGGAACGTTTGACTGATTCAATTTTTAGTTTTCTTTAAAAGAAAACTGTTGTGCCAGCTTTGTCTGTCCGTCCGCACTTTTTTCTGTCCGCCCTCGGATCTTGAAAACTACTGAGGCTAGAGGGCTGAAAATTGGTATGTTGATCATCCACCCTCTAGTCATCCAATATACCAAATTGCAGCCCTCTGGCCACAGTAGTTTTTATTTCATTTAAGGTTAAAGTTAGCCATAATCGTGCGCCTGGCAACGATATAGGACAGGCCAACACCGGGTCGCGGTTAAAGTTTTATGGACCGCGGCTCATACAGCATTACTATACCGAGACCACCGAAAGATAAATCTATTTTCGGCGGCCTTGATTATACGCTGCAACGGCTGCACAGAAAACTCGATTGCGCCGAAGAAACTCTGGCGCATTTTTAGTTTTTATATTACTTTCATTATAATTTTCCTGCTTGCTTTGGCGTAACGGTCGTTCTCTGCTGAAGTACGATGACTTCTAATAAACTTTGCTAACGACTTAATGATTACTCGAGCGTGCAGCGACAGTTGGACGCGCATGCGCCACACGGCGTCATCATTGGCCGCATTAGATCGTAATTATGTTTTAATGACTGCATAAAAAAAAGAAAGTTTAAAATGGGAGGGAACACCCTGTATCGAACAAAATAGAATATAGAATTTAGGCCGAAGGCCAAGCGCTGGGACCTATGAGGTCATTCAGCACTGAGAGGAAAATTGAGAGTAAAAGGTTTGAAAGGTGTAACAGGAGGAAAACCCTCGCAGCTGCACCATGAAACAATTGTTATGAGAGGGTGAAAAGTAAGATGGAAGATAGAATATGAACGGAGGTACAGTAAAAGGAATGAAAGGGGTTGCAGCTAGGGGACGAAAAGACGTTGCAAAGAACCTAAGTAATGCCTACAGTGCACCACGCGTGAGGTGCACTGACGGCACTATCCCCATACGG
The DNA here is from genome assembly GCF_040412425.1 of Macrobrachium rosenbergii. Classification (NCBI taxonomy): domain Eukaryota; kingdom Metazoa; phylum Arthropoda; class Malacostraca; order Decapoda; family Palaemonidae; genus Macrobrachium; species Macrobrachium rosenbergii. The sequence continues at coordinate 8,867,991 of NC_089768.1, read as the reverse complement.
AGAATATCCTGTATTGTCAATGCGGACCGACGCTGATTGCACTTACGGCACTCGCAAGGTCTGGGTAGCCATTATTTCAAAATCGTTCCAGATGTGTCATCGCCGGTCGAACCCAGATGAGCAGGCTGTTGCATGAGTTACTCTCTCTCTCTCTCGTGTGTGCGTGCATTTTCACTATTTATTTGTCCTAATTGCTTATTTACAGATAAGCCGTGTCGAAATATAATATGATCGCTAGTTCACATTAGAAGCCGTTAGTGCCTAGGTCTAAGTATACCTTAGTTTATCCAGACCACTGAGCTGGTTAACAGCTCTCCTAGAGAGGGCTGGCCCGAAGGATTAGATTTATTTTACGTGGCTAAGAACTAGTTGGTTACCTAGCAACGGGACCTACAGCTTATTGTGGAATCCGAACCCACATTATGACGAGAAATGAATTTCTATCACCAGAAGTAAATTTCTCTAATTCTTCACTGGCCGGTCGGAGAATCGAACGCAGGCCTAGCAGAGTGCTATCCGAGAACGATACCAACCCGTCCAATGAGGAACTCTAGTATGTACCTAGGTCTAGGGAATATTCTCTAGGCCTTGGGTACTTCAGCTCTGTAGATTTTATATTATATATATGTTCACTCTCGCGTGCATTTCCGATCAGCGCTCAAAATTATAGGAAAAAAAAATAATAACTGACAAGGGGAATGAGCAGGGCGTGGAAGCACTATAAAAATGGTTTAGCTATATGGTTGATCAGAAATAGAGTTGGTCTCGAAAAGTTTGCTGATAAGTAACAGAAAACAGGTGTATAGGCGAGATGGCAGGTCTATTTAGAACAAAGTTTTCTGTTGTCGTATAATCAAGGCCACCGACAATAGACCTATCTTTCGGTGGTCTCCATATAATGCTGTATGAGCCTCCGTCCATGAAACTTTAATCACGACCCGGTGGTGGACTGTTTATATCGTTGCCAGACGTACGATCATGGTTAACTTTAACCCTAAATAAAATAAAAACTACTGACGCTAGAGGGTTGCAATTTGGAATGTTTGCCGATTGGAGGGTCGATGATCAACATACCAATTTGCAGCCCTCTAGCCCCTGTAGTTTTTAAGATCTGAGGGCGACAGAAAAAAGTGCGGACGGACAGACAAAGCCGGTACAATAGTTTTCTTTTCAGGGAACTAAAAGCAATCGCGATAATGCTTGATTTATCATTATCAGTTGCAAAACAAATTATTATTATTATTATTATTATTATTATTATTATTATTATTATTATTATTATTCAGTAGATGAACCCTATTAATATGGAACAAGCCCAACAGAGGGGCCACAGACTTGTAATTCAAGCTTCCAAAGAATATTAAGGTGCTCATCAGGAAGAAGTAAGAGGAGGTAATGGGAAATACAAAGTAGAGATCTTACTTATTAAAAGGGAAAAAATAAATTCATAAATTAATGAATAAATAAAAATAAATAAATAAATAGAATAATGAAGCAGCAAGGTAGAGAAAAATTACCCAGAGGACAGAGAAATGTGTAGTAAGGGTATGAGGCATTTGAAAGCTACCATAACAAAATTAAAAACAGTTTTCTCAATATAAAGCTGTTGGAACCCGAACATTAAAAAAAATCTACCCCTAAAAAGAGTTTCAAGAAATTATGAAGTGCTGGAAGGGATGTAAGCGCGTCTTTTCAAAATACAACAGTATCTCATGTGAGCTGGAACAACAGACGAATGATCCGAACTGAATTGAATATAGAATTTAGGCCAAAGGCCACGCACTGGGACCTGTGAGGTCATTCAGCGCTGAAACGGAAACTGACCGTAAGAGGTTTGAAAGGTGTAACAGGAGGAAAACCTCGCAGTTGCACTATGAATCAATTGTTAGGTGGAAAGTATGATGGAAGAAGAGAATATGACAGGAGTTACAGTAAAAGGAACGAAAGGGGCTGCAGCTAGGGGCCGTAGGCACGTTGCAAAGAACCTTAAGTAATGCCTACCCCCTACTTGGTCGAACGAGCGAAATTCCAAGGTACTTTTAGCTTGAAAAACTAAATTGTAATTTCGCTTTGCTAAAACTAATGTGTAATTTCACTGGGATCATTCACGCTTGCCTTTTATTGTACAAGAACAAGTAAAGATGAAGCCATATATATATGTAGAATCCACTGGTCACATTTTACCAGATACGCGTAGAATTGTAATAGCCACAATGCCCTCCTAACTTGTCAAATCCTTCGCGCTTTTTTTCGTACGCTCGTCACTAAAAAGCCATATTTTTTCTTCCGTGACAACTGTCAAAGACCTTTGGTCTCGAGAAGCAAAAATATGAAAATATGAAAGTAAATGCATCAGTATCGTACTGATGCACAGAAAAACTCACTCTTGAACGAGTTCTGGGGGTAGGCCTATTTCCGCACAGAAAAACTCACTCTTGGACGGGTTCTGGGGTAGGCCTATTTCCGCACAGCAAAACTCACTGTAGGACGAGTTCTGGTGGTAGGTCTATTTCCGCACAGCAAAACTCATTCTTGGACGAGTTCTGATGGTAGGCCTACTCCCGCACAGCAAAACTTACTCTTGGGCGAGTACTCGTGGCAGGCCTATTTCTGCACAGCAAAACTCACTCTTGGAAGAGTTCTTGGGGTAGGCCTATTTCCGCACAGAAAAACTCACTCTCGGACGAGTTCTGGTGGTAGGCCTACTTCCGCATGGCAAAGCCCACTCTTGGACGAGTTCAGCTTTTAAAGCGAGATAAGTGAAAATCTTAAGGGTGGAAGATCTTTCCACAGTTTCAATGAATCAGTTGTTAGAAGAGAGTGGAAAATAAGATGGAAGAAAGAGAATATGCAAGGAGGTACAGTAAAAAGAACGAAAGAGGTTGCAACTAGGGGCCGAAGGCACGCTGCAAAGAACCTTAAGTAATGCCTACATTGCACCACATGAGGTGCACTGACGGCACTACCCACCTACGGGGATTGATAGTTATTTGGGGATGGGTATTCTTAAATTTATTTATTGAGGGCTTCTGATTGGAGTGTATGTTTCTTTTCTTAAATTACCACTCGTATATTTTTATTCTTTAGATTAATGGTCTAGAAAAACTGGACAGATTGGCAATCCTGGGTTATGAGCGCATCGAGAATTTTAGCCATTTAAACAGCAATTCAAAATTAAAGACTGTGACGTTTTTTATTTTATAAGTAACGACACTGGGATTCGCGCAAGTGCACCGTATTGCCTGGAACTTGATTTACGTAGTACCTCTGATCACCATTAAAATGTGTTGATGTCCGGTGCACTGGTTACCAAAATAAAGACAACTGGTGTTCTAAAACATATCTAAATCTTCGTTGTGGGGCTTACGCCTTTAAGGCACACTTACCTCTTTTATATCCTACCTGGAGCATGTCTTGTTACTTACAAAAGAATCGCTTTTACAGTTTTATCTTACCTTGAAATCACCGTGCACAAGACACAAGACTTATTTCCCGTAACACGATAGAGAATTTCAACGAAGATATTCACTTCCTGTGCTAATTCGGTTCACTGAAATCCAGTCGTCACTTGAATAGGGAAGGCCAAGAGCACTTAAGTCAGCGAGGAGGGACTATTGAATGTAATCTCCACCTGACAATACTTACGTCCATCGTCGCCGGTTCACACATACAAAATGTTGCAGAAGAGTGTTCAAGAACCTCCCCTTGTAGACTTGTGACCTGGTCTGGCTGTTACAGTTCGGACAGGTAACCTTTCGTAGGGTGCCCCTCCCTTCATCTTTGCTCCTTGGGGGGGGGGTCTCTCTTTATCTCTCTCTCTTTCTCTCTAAGGTCTGTCTATATTAATTATCAAGTGGTTTAGACATCTCACTGTTTAATTTGTATTCTTTTCCAATAGCTATTGTTAAAAGAACGAAATTGAAGATTGACTCTTGCTGTGGGGAGATGATCTCTCTCTCTCTCTCTCTCTCTCTCTCTCTCTCTCTCTCTCTCTCTCTCTCTCTCTCTCTCTCTCTCTCTCTAAATTAATTATCAAGTGGTTTACATACCTTCTCGTTCAATTTACCTTCTTTCCCCGTGACTATCGTTAAAAAGAAAGAGAACTGAAAAGGGCCTCAGTGATGAAATACTAATGCCTGGCGTGGGTAAAAAAAAAAAAAAAAACACTTATTCTGGCTCCTATTTATATAAAGTAAATGGGAGAAATATGCAATGAAGCGATGTACGTATATGAGGCTTCAGATGTATGAAAGCAAAGACCACTTGGTAAAAAGCAGGTTTGGTCATCTGAAGCGCTGAAATGGACGTTTAAACGTAGAATAAAGAAAACTTACGAACAGAATACAGAATTTAGGCCAATGGCCTAGCGCTGGGACCTATGAGTTCATTCAGCGCTGAAAGGAAAATTGACAGTAAGAAGGTTTGAAAGGTGTAACAGAGGAAAACATCGCGGTTGCACTATGAATCAATTGTTAGATGGTGGAAAGTAAGAGGGAAGAGAGAGAATATAAACGAACGTATAGTAAAATGAATGAAAGAGGTTGCAACTAGGGGCCGAAGGGACGTTGCAAAGACCCGGTAAGTAATGCCTCCAACGCACCGCGTGAGGTACACTGGCGGGGCTACCCTCCTACGAAGATTACTTACGAGATGGAGACATGGAGGCAACGAATTGCAAAGGAGGCATATAAAAGGCTGCTAATGATATATATCTCCTTTGCAAGAAACGTTACAGAGGTTTTTGAATTTCACGCACCTGTTTTTCGTCCGAGACTCAACAACATAACGAGGAATGTGACAACGGATGGTGGTTCATTTTAGTCTGAAGCCCTGCTCATTCGTCTTTGAGAATGTGCTAATTACTTTTATTGCTGTTCATTTATTTTACTAATTAGTGATTTTTGTCGAATTTAACTTCATTTATGCAGCGATGAGTTGAGTATCTCCCGCTATACTTCGCAAGTTTCCTTTGAAAGCTGTTGTGGCCCAGCTGAACTTCGTAAGCCTATACTTCGGTTAACTCTCCTTCAAATAATATAGTCCTATTATGAACATATCTATTTTCTCGTTTACATATATATTTTTTACTATTCTTTAGATGTTCGTCTGTTTACAATATTTGCCTTTTCTCACTTAAAACGGCAATATATACATACATACATGTGTATGTATATATACACTTACATCTATGACACATGCATATACACCCACAATCATATATATGTATAAATATACATATATATATATATATATATATATATATATATATATATATATATATATATATATATATTATATATATAATTACAATTAATACACGAAAGCCCAGATACACACATATACATGCATATATACATACAAACCCACACAACACATACACATATATATATAAATGTATATATACATGCATACACATATATACAGTATGTATATATACGCATGCACAATTTATAAATATATATACACAGTATATACATATACTGTATATATACTGTATATATATATATATATATATATATATATATATATATATATATATATATATATATATATATATATATATATATATATATATACATACTACTGTAGTGTATTTTTTGCTGTATGCGATGCATACTTATAGAAACACATGTCGAATCTTGCAAGAACTGCAATCTGCAACGTAGTTTTTTGTTACTACTGATTTTCTCGACTGAATGGAAACCTTAAGACCTTTCATAGCTTCCCGAACAAAACTCGAATGCATTTGCTTGGGAATTCTCGTCGATGCAAATGCTGATCTTCCAAACAAAAACTTCTTTCAGCTTTCCTCTGAAGATGGAAAGAGAAACCCACAAGATTCCTGTGCATAACTTGTTTACTTGTAAATATTTACACATTACTTGAATCTCGAGTATTTTCAAGTAATATGTAAATATTTACAAGTAAACAAGTTATACACAGGAATCTTGTGGGTTTCTCTTTCAATGCTGATCTTGATATGAAATTTACTTATCTAGCATGATTCAGTGGTAACTGGATTTCGTAAAAAAAAGGTAGAGAACAGAGTAAAAAGAGAGAATAAAGTAAGAGTACTTGAGCGAACGTTAGACCCAAGGAGGAGGGAGTAGATCAGAGGTCAGAACCCCACCCCCACAAAACCCAGTGAGCGCCGCGGAGGTGTGTCTCAGTAGGTCTAGGATTTCCTCAAAAACCAAGTTTTTGCAGCGGGGTCGTTGGTGTTAGAAATGTATCTAGGGAATTAAGAACTGACTGCCCAACCCCACCTTTCGCAAGTGGGCACTGATCGCTCGCTTTGCTTCATATTATAACAAAATGGTCTCAGGTGCTTGTGGGTAGTTCCTTTACGCTATGTGAAAACTATTGGATGTTTGCGATTCAGCTTTTGTCTGACTCTTGCTCCCACAGAAACGCGCGCACTCACAAACACACACACTCTCTCACGCAATTGTCCTCTCTTTCGTGGGTGAAGATGTTACAATAGAAACAACAGTGACGTAGATTTCAGAATCATCACGACTTCATTTTGGAAGCTTTTCATTTAAAAGTACTTATAAAGTAAGTTTCGTCATCATCATTATAGACTAAGCCAGCCTTGCGTTGGTACGGTCTCTCCCTCCAGTGTGGCTCATAACAACAGCGAGCTATATTCGACACTCAAGGTTACAAACATGAAAGCAGCTCACAGTGTGCACGGATTCACCAGTATCATCAACATTCAGTTAAACAGAGACTTAGTATTCTCTGAGTAAGACAGGATCGTCTAGATAAAACACGGAGAAAGGAGTTCAGAGGTACAGTGAGTCATCGAAAGATTACACAGAGAATGCTACCCAGTAACTAACGTTGTTCTATGAACAGGTGTATGAGTTCTCTTTATATTATGTATATCTTTATTTCTCTCCAAATGTTCTTCACCAAGCTATATTTTGGTGTTTCTGACATGCTTCTACGCAATTTGTCACATGACAAAAAAACATATTTTGCGGAAGTGAAAAAAGGCGGTCAAAGGGGCACATCCTAATTGCTTTGTGTGTGTGTGTGTGTGTGTGAGAAAGAGAGAGAGAGAGAGAGAGAGAGTGTGTATGTAACAAAAATGCCGATACTGGGCTTCAAATCGTAATACAATTTTATATATATACACACACACACACACACACACATATATATATATATATATATATAAAGAGAGAGAGAGAGAGAGAGAGAGAGAGAGAGAGAGAGAGAGAGAGAGAGAGAGAGAGAGAGAGGCACGTTTCACTCAATCGGGCAACTAGCGGAACTAGATTTGAATGATACATAATCTGTCATCAACCAGTAACTTTTGCAGGCGAGTGAATATGAAGTTAAAACAAGAATTTCTTTATTACAATTTTCTGAGCTTTAGGCTTTATGCACTGCCATTTTTTAAAAGCAAATTACTGACTAAGCACGCATATCGACTTCATTCAAGATCTCCATTTCCTTTCTAGTAATGTTTTAGCAAAGTTAACAATACGTTACAGCAATCCCATTGCAAAACTGCAATAAGGTTATGGTATTTTTTATTCGCGTCTGTAGTAGATGTTGTCAAAAAAATTTGACATAATTTCTTCTAAAATGACTCTTCTGATTCAGCAAGTACTGTACTGTATACCTGATTCAGAGTTGATAACCACATTTAACAGAATAGAATATAATATAGAATCTAGTCCAAAGACCAAGCGGTGAAGGGGAAATTGGGAATAGAGAGGTTTGAAAGGTGTAACAGGGGGGAAACATCGCAGTTGCACAATGAATCTATTGTCAGAGAGGGTAGAAAGAAAGAGCATATGAACGGAGGTGCAGTAAAAGGAATGAAAGGGGTAGCAGCTTAGGGGCAGAAGGGACGCTGCAAACCTCAAGTAATGCCTACAGTGCACTGTGTGAGGTGAACTGACGCCACTACCCTCCTATGGAGACATTCAATTGAAGAACGTAAGCATTTTTTGCCGTTTAGCAATACATTCTTTCGATCTTTGAACGCTTCCCCCACGTGGACTCAATTTTGAAACTGCTTCTTGTCGCGATGGGAGAATGTGATTCTGCGAAGTTAGCAAAACGAATTATACCGTTGCTAAAAGAAACATCTGACGGATTGCTGACTCCAGTGCCTGGCTGCGGATGGGTTATTAACCCTTATTTATGACCTGGAATAAGCCACGACACAGCGTTGCTTGCTGACGCTGCAGTTTGGCGACAGTGTGTGTATATACTGTATGTGTGTATGTGTTTGTGTTAGCGTACAAACTAGCTTTAGGCTGATCAGAATGGCAACAATTAACGCTGCGCGCATCTGTTCATGTTCGTGATGTGCGATAATTTCTTCTTTTTTTCTTATTCTCCTCTACATTCGGCTTTGCCCATTTCTTTATGGGATAGCTATTTCCTATCAGCCTTCTCCACGCTGATGTCTAAAGCAACAAAATTCAATAAAGTGACAACAACGGTAGTTACTGTTACAATAACACTGACAACAAGAGTACCAACAGCGACAACAATTATGATTAGAAATAACAAGAGCTGTAATGATAAATGATCAGTTTCAGCCAATTCAGAAACTTATTTTGCTTCCCAAGTTTTACGCAAATGTGAACAGTAATTACAATTTTAAAACTCATTCAGTTCTCATAAAGCATGAAGTAGTATTCGGCAAATGCTGCAGACTTTTGTCGCTAAGTTAACAGTCCAACAAGATCACTAGAGAGAATAAAAAAAGCTATTAGTTTATTTCCTTAAAGAGCTCATCTCTCTCTCTCTCTCTCTCTCTCTCTCGCCAGAATGAAAATCCAGAAAGCCACATTTCGCTTGACCTATCAAGTCTGAACAAAAACTACGGAAGTGCTTTGTAGGACGTATATGAGAATTGAGAAAGTAACAGATTTTTCCTTGAATCAGAAACCTATAATTAATATTATTATTAGTATTATTATTGAAAGAGAAACCCACAAGATTCTTGTGTATGACTTGTTTACTGGTAAATATTTACATATTATTACTTTTATCTCGAGCACTTTCAGGTCCTAACTGTGACCCTTTTTCAAGAGATGAGGTAGTCAGGCTGGTTCAAGGCCCAGCAATCTTCTGGAACTTCTTCTCCCAGGACCTGAAAGTACTCGAGATAAAAGTAATATGTAAATATTTACCAGTAAACAAGTTATACACAAGAATCTTGTGGGTTTCTCTTTCCATCTTCAGGAGAAAACTGAAAGAAGTTTTTGTTTGATTATTATTATTATTATTATTTTCTGAAGATGAACCCTATTCATATGGAACAAGCCCACCACTGACTTGAATTTCATGCTTCCAAAGAATGCGGTGTTCATTAGAAAGAAGTAACAGAAGGTAATGGGAAATATAAAAAGATGAGATGACTTATCAAAAAAGAAAAATAACTGATAAATAGATAAAAATGTAAAATATCAAAATACAAGGAGAATTATTGTATTAGACTAATAATGCACTGCATCTTAGCTTGAACTTTCTCAAGTTCCAGTCACGCGATATCCTCAGGGAGACTGTTCCACAGTAGAGATCTGATTTCAAACCAAACCCAGTGGTAATAAGAAGAGTAGCGTGAATTTAACCTTCCTATTAAACTATTGCGTCAATCGTAAAATAGTCCGATATCATATTTTTCCATTTTATGCAACCAAGACTGAGCAGCGCAGTCACACAAGCGATGAACAGTTACTAAGTACCATGAAATAATTCATGATTCAAACTCTCGTCTGTATAATTCAGACGCACGCACATTTCATGGACATTGGAAGTATGACTCGGAGTGGCCAATTCTGCTGACTTTCCCGAGATTTTCGACCAACATAGCGTTTGCTTGCCTGCTTTATAACCCCTTCTTGCTCTACGATTCAGATGTTAGTTCTAGTGCTAGAGCAGATTTTAGAACAACCTTGAGTTTCTTTGTTGGTTGTTTATTGGCCTTTGAGCACAATTACGGTTACCATTAAGCTTGATAGAAAGGAAATATTGAAATCACTGGTGTAGTAAGCCAAGACCAAGAAGGGAATATAGTCTTAATCACGTCCTGTGTACGACTAAGTTCTTTGACTAACCGTTACTTTTTCTCTACTGGACTCCTTAGCAATTCTGTCCCTGGTTAGAAACCTGGTTAAATGTATATTTTTTATAGCAATATTTCAGATTATTTTCTTAATGTCCAGTATATATAAATGTTTAATACTTTGTAATATTTAAGACAAATCTTGAAGCGCAATCTTTTAATGAGTAATTTCTACTTAATATATTGTAATTCACCTATGCAGTTATCTGTAACCATTTATATTTTGTAATGCCACTTGAGTACTGTATCAGCCCTGATGAATGACTTTTGTCTAGTAATCAATAGTGTGGAAAAGGTGAGTATAATATCACAGAAAATGTCACTCATCATAGAGGGCTTTCCCTTATACGCATACCACGTCTGGGTTGCCTGTTGTGTTGTAATTCGTAAGTTTTTTGCACAATAAAGTGTTTCTCTCAACTAAAAGTCCTTTTCCTGGTATGGTTTCCTCGCTCTACAGAAACGTCAGAATTCCCCAGTGGCCGCTTCCATTCTCCCAAAAGGCGTAGCCAGATTACTGAACCTCTCTTTAAACTGACCTACTGTACTTGAATAATTTTATGAAAACTGAATGAAATACGCATCAACAATCGCAGTAAACAACGCTTGGATCTTTATGGCAAGCAAATAGTCAAACAAAAGAACAAGTAAAAAATGCGCCGAAGTTTCTTCAGCGCTATCGAGTTTTCTGTACAGCGTAAAATGCTGTATAAAACTCTCAACCGCGGCCCATGAAACTTTCATCCATGGCATGTGTTTTGGCACCCATAGCGGTATCAGACGCACGATCATGGCTAACTTTAACCTTAAATAAAATCAAAACTACTGAGGCTCAAGGGCTGCAATTTGGTATGTATGATGACTGGAGGGCGGCTGGTCAACATAGCAATTTGCAGCCCTCTAGCCTCAGTAGTTTATAAGATCTGAGGGCGGACACAAAAGTGCAGATGGACAGAAAAATTGCCTTCTCAATAGTTTTCTTTTACAGAAAACTAAAAGCGGAGAAAAGTGTGCGTCCAAGGAAATTACATTTCATCTCTATGCAAACGCAGTATTTCCTGCGCAAAAGACCCTTCCCCTTCCTCGGCCCGGTTTTTCCCACGCCGCGCTACCTCACCCCACCCCCACCCCAAAACCACGATGGCCGCCTGTATCACCAGCCTGTCAGGCTCATAAACTTCTCAAACGCTCGAAAAATCCTGCTGAGGTCGTCATCTGCAAGCGCGAACCTAGATTGGTTTTCCCGGCGGTGCAGTCGGTGTCAGGTTGCGAGTCTGATTAGGCGAAATCTGTCCCCTACTGATGGCCGAGAGGCTGGATATTTGTGCTGAATTGAACTGAATTGAAATGAATTGTGCCTCGCGAGAGGCTAGTTTACTGGACACCCTCCCATCCTGTGAGAGGCTTAGCATCAGTAAAAGATACATATACAGGCCGCCCACAAGGGTTGAGTCACATAGTGGAACAACCACTGTTATTTCCGTGCCGATCACTTTATACGACAGTTTGAAATTGATGGTGCCGTTTGAAAGCTATATTTCGTCCTCTCTGTACGGTGATGAATCATCCAGTGAATGAAGCGTTAATGCCGTTCCACTAAAGATTTAAGAAGGAAAAAGAGCCATGTCGCCTTTAAGAAATCTTGCAGTGAGCTGTGAGAAACGACAGAGAAATTCAGACCTCGCAGTGAGGGACCTCTCGCTGTTACTCGATAGGCTGAATGTGAAGCCGCGAACTAAGCCCAAGAAAATGAAGCCGCTCGGCGTCGCCTGCGGGAAGATGCGCTTCAGTCGTGGAGGGCCGAGGAGAAAGATGTTCATCGATGTTGACAGAAAAAAAGACAGTAGCCATACGGCACGTGGAACCCCATCTCACTGCTCGGCATTTTTATATTTGCAAAGTAAGTTCGAAGAGTCTCGTGAGCCCTATAAGAAGACCCCTCGATCAACTAGGTGTTGTAACCCATCACTGTCATCTCGAGGATTTATTCTCTCTGCTTCTAGACGCCCCAAAGGCAGTGCCGTCAATGATAAGGAGTCTGATAAACGTCAAGGTTCTCGCGTTCCTCTTCCCGAGAGCGAACGTCCGGCGTCTCAAGCAACAAGATCACATCATCGAGAAGTCTTGACCAGCACATCAGAGGCGCCTGAACAATCTCAGTGTCACGTGAACAAGTCGTCTGCGTCTTTCCCTTTGGCTATTTCCAGAGAAATTGTATCTCCGAATGATGATGATGTCCCAGGACCCAGTCCTACTCCGGATAGGAACCGGGCGTCCAAGGGGTTGTCTGGTTCTCCAGCAGGTGGCAGCACACGACAGCGTTCCCCTCGCGGACAATCGTCTCACAGGACCAATCTACAATTCACTGCGTAAGTTTTCCTCCAATTCTCGATGCTCGTTTCAACGCAAATCACGATGCTGTTTTTCCGCGTTTTGCTTCGTTAGACCTAAAGCCATTCCGATCATCAACGGGGCAACTATCAAGATGATGCTAAGACGTAACCAAGAATGGTTACGGGGGGTGGGGGGGCGCGGGGGGCAGCAGTTGGTGGAAATCTAAATAATGAATATTGATCCCTAAAAGGAATTGAATGCAGAGATGTGGAAAAGTGCTAAAATAATATGATAATAATCACAGAACTATATTGTAATAGTCATAATAGATAATATAATGTGACAGACTTTAGCAGTATACATTAAATGTGGGATGGCCGGTGTGAACTTGCAATTATTTTTTTTTTTTTTTTGGCAACTGACTTTCAAAATTGTCCAATCACTTTCAAGTACAAATACTGGAAGATTCAAATCATTAAAGGCTTGTCTTAGGTTATATGGTCAAAACTGATTTCATGGTAACATTGTGGTATATAAATGTGGCATTAGAGAGTAAGTCAAGGTCAAGGTCAATCATTTTGCGGTGAAGTGACAAGATCGTTATCATTCATCGGTCTCTACGTCTCCCAATAGCATGAAGATTTTTATTCCTCACACCGCTGGGCTGTGGAACAGCCTCCCTTGAGGATGTCGTGCTAGTGAAACTTCAAAAGTTCAAGCAAAGATGCAATGCATTACTACCCTAATACAATTCTCCTATTTTAAAAATTTACTTACATTTTTTGCTATTTATTTATTTATTAATTTAATTTTCTCCAATTACCTTCTATTACTTCTTTCTAAATAGCACCATATTCTTTGGAAGCTTGAATTTCAAGTCAATGGCTCCTTTTGGTGGGCTACCATATGAATAGGGTTCATCCTCTGAATAATAATAATAATAATAATAATAATAATAATAATAATAATAATAATAATAATAATAATAATAATAATAATAATAATGAGCAAGAGAAGAAAATGTTTGCTGCAAAAGAATCTTTGCCAAATGGCATATGGTGAAGGGCGATGATGACAGCTAGAAAGTGCTGGGACATTAAAAAAAAAAAAAAAAAAACTGTTATAACCACAGCAGCTTTCTTCTGCGTCTTAATAAGCCTCCATCTACCTAGCTGCTGAGCGCTGCTATGATTTTGATTCTGCTAACGATGACAAAAATCATAACGTTGCTTGGTCTGTAATTTTATTGGGGTGAAATTCATGCCAGTATACAAACTTCCAGATTCGTACATCTAAAACTTAATATTTGCTTTGACGGCATTATTTATTTATTTATTATTATTATTATTATTATTATTATTATTATTATTATTATTATTATTATTATTATTATTATTTCCACAATAAGCTGTAGGTCCCGTTGCTAAGTAACCAATTGGTTCTTAGCCACGTAAAATATGTCTAATCCTTCGGGCCTGCCCTAGGAGAGCTGTTAATCAGCTCAGTGGTCTGGTAAAACTAAGGTATACTTAACTTATTATTATTATTATTATTATTATTGGGGCGGATGCAGAGTAGGGAGACGGGTAATCCTAACCTTTCCTTGAATGCCGTGTCCTGACCTAAGCAGACCTTACCTTCCTGACCTAACTTATGACGCCGTGTCCTGACCTGGCCTTGGGGGCCAATGACCCCCAAGTAACAATGAATATTCCTGTCTCCTTACTATGCATACTACATTATTGTTATTATTATTATTATTATTTATTATTATTATTATTATTATTATTATATTATTATTATTGGAGTAAAATCTATGCCACTATACAAATTTCCTCATTCGTAATCTTAAATTTAATACCTGCTTAGACATTATTATTATTATTATTATTATTATTATTATTATTATTATTATTATTATTATTATTATTATTATTATTATTTTAATGGAGTGAAATTTATGCCAATATACAAATTTCCAGATTCGTAAGTCTAAAACTTAATATTTGCTTGTACAACATTATTATTATTATATTAGCATTATTATTATAGCTAATGGGGAGTTGACGGATCCACGCACACACGATGAGCTTCAGTTATTTGCTACAAATGCGCGCAGTCACTGAAAAATTAAAGAATATCCTTAACTAACCTCACAATTGCCAAATTCAAAGCCTGGGCTAGGCTACATGCACCTCAGTCAAAAAGGCATATTTTCGTCGTTAAAATAAGCACAATAACACTTTGTAAATTCTACACTACATAAACACTGACGTTAATGCATTAAACTTACCACGCTACAGCTTCTCCACTGAAACCAAAGAATAAGTCAAAAACCTACAGCGTAGCCTTCTGCACTCAAGACCCGAAGTATGGCTCCTCACCATAGCCTACTCTTCTCGCACGACCTAATAAGGAAAACAATACCGTCAATCTTGGGATATAACATTATAATCACAGAACATTCTCCATTATGTAGGAAAATATATGAATAATTACTTCCTTTATATATATACAGTATAAAGTTGTTGGCTGCGTCTCACCAATTCCTATACAAAGTACACAAGCATGTCGCCATCATTAGCATAGTGCACGACACAAGGCTATTTTACGAAGACTCCACGTGCTTATTTTAGTACGCATGGCAGTATCCTATGGCTCAAGATGCTGCTGAAGCTTCAATCTTTTGCGGGGTATTGTTAAAAGTTTAATTGTTTTGTTGTTTCACCAATTAAATATCAAGTGAAAAATTGCTGAGACATCGATGTGTATCGTCAGCGACATTTTACCCAAGAGTCCCGTGTTCTACATCTAAACGATATTCTAGCTTGTATCATAGTACACCTAAATAAAGCCTTGTTTAACTGACCATCAACGAAACTTACCTAATATTAACTTCCACGATAAATCCCATTCCAGGTTTGGAGTCTCATGGCAAACCTCCATGCAAACAAACAAGCATCACCTACATACAGCACGAACAAGGGCTTAACGACAGTTCTAGACAGCGTCCATTGATACCCAATTTAAAAATTTCCTCCTCACCCATGAGGGCCATGACTCTTACCTGATATTCCTCCATCAAAAATGGTCCCTCACGAACAAATGCACATCTCGTACTTTCTAAATAAGGTAGCAATAAATAAATAAACCAGCAGTACTGGTATTGCTCTTGATGACGGGAAATAAAGTTAAAAAGTATCAAAACTGACTAACGAAAATATCATCATTCTAAGAGGCAAAATTTGAACTACTCCTGCATCAGCATTATTATTATTATTATTATTATTATTATTATTATTATTATTATTATTATAACAGCTGAGTCAAACGTCTAGACTTTCGTAGGGCGTCACAGAACGATGTGTTCTATACTGAGCTCTGAAGAAGTTCGAATTCAATAGCCAAGTAGCAAGAGACTAAGGGAACGCATGAGCATTAAAAGGCAGAAACTGGGCAGACGTACACCCTTCAACGTATATTGTACATACCTTTGGATATTATTATAACATTTGAATGTTTTTCGAAACAACTAACATAAATACATCGCATTACTAAAGCAAAAAACCTGGCTACCTCGAGATGTAAATATCACTAATAAAAAAGGTATGCGAAATATATGAATAGGACTACATAACAGATGCAATGATTTTGTTCGAGGTAGAAATGAATTTCCCTGTCAGAAAATGTTAAAAGAGATACTGGAAGTAAGTATTCACAGCAAGGGCTCCTGTAAATCTGAAGGAAGACGATTTTGTTTACTCTCACAATGCAGCTGCAAGTAGTTATAGTAATGGAATCCGCTAGTGCTATAATTAATGGCCACATTTGAGGCTTTTCAAGTCACACGTCATCTCTCTCAGAGAGAGAGAGAGAAGCTTTGGTTTTTTTTCGAGAGAGAGAGAGAAATGATGATATTTCTATAGAAAAATCGTCTTTAGTTAAACAAACGAAAGAGAGAAAAGACATAATTTCTAAAAAAAATTATCTATTTTGTTTATAAACAAAAGAAAGAGAGAGAGGTGGGGGCGCACAGAACTTCAAAATAAAGAAACATCTAAAATAATCCGATAATGCAAATTGTCAGCATATATCACATAGTACTATGTTTTCATAGCGTCACTTCCTCAAGACTCCTTTGAGGCAGATAGACAAAAGCTGTTCACAGTGCATTCACCGTGTGAATCTGATCGTATGAACTCTTACTACTTTTTTGTATTTAGTAAGCTTCATCTTACTAAATATAACCTTTCGTGGGCTTAAAGATATACATTGTTTATAGTAACATTTATTATCGTCAGTACAGTAACTCAGCACGAGGGTTTGTAAAAAAAAAAAAAAATTGACATGTATGAGTAGTTGCTATCCAGTGCGTCTGTGTGTGTGTGTGTGTGTGTGTGTGTGTGTGTGTGTGAGTTGTTGTCCAATGCGCCTTTCTCTCTATATATGCGTGCTCTGTGTGTGTGTGTGTGTGTGTGTGTGTATGTGTGTGTGTGAGCTGTTGTCCAATGCGCCTTTCTCTCTCTATATATATGCGTGCTCTCTCTCTCTCTCTCTCTCTCTCTCTCTCTCTCTCTCTCTCTCTCATAATTTTGCCGTCTCATCTTAGTTCTCGACCAAAACAATGTTTAAATTATGCATAATGACCCACGAAAGAATTTTCCTCATACTCCGTGCAAGTATTGCGGTTGCGCTTTGAATAGCTGGGAATCTTGAAGATACTTGCAATGTGTATCCCATAATGACAAAGTACCAGAGCCTAGGGGTTGATGCGTACATGAAAGAAGTTTTCAAGAGAAACATGTGAAAGAAGTGTTGTCACACACACACACAGGCAGTCCTTGGGCGACAGTTTGTGCTGGCGTAAGGACTGCTTAATCTTGACCAACTCATTAAACAACCCCCACTCCCACAAAAAAAGGAACACTGACATCAATTTTGAATCGTTTTGGCAAACTCTTAGTAAGAATCAGAGAATACATAATATTATCGCATTTAAGTTTTCTGTAAAAGAAATTTATTATGCCGGCTTTGTCTGTCCGTCCGCACTTTTTCTGTCCGCCCTCAGATCTTAAAAACTACTGAGGCCAGAGAGCTGCAAATTGGCATGTTGATCATCCACCTTCCAATCATCAACCATACCAAGTTGCAGCCCTCTAGCCTCTGTAGTTTTATTTCATTTAAGGTTAAGTGACAGTGAATCGT
This sequence comes from Macrobrachium rosenbergii, assembly GCF_040412425.1. Lineage (NCBI taxonomy): Eukaryota > Metazoa > Arthropoda > Malacostraca > Decapoda > Palaemonidae > Macrobrachium > Macrobrachium rosenbergii. The sequence goes on along the minus strand of NC_089768.1, from coordinate 8,850,353 downwards.
TTAAGTTTATCCTTCGCCTAACAGAAAGAACTTCATTTGTCATTTTGCATAGTTTCTTGTTCATCGATTTGCTCGTTACTGATACGACAGATCTGATTTTACCACTACATTCAAATACTAAAAATTGAACAGCTAAATCTTATGCAAGACCTCAGTCAGCATCAGGGAATTTTGAGCTCTTTTTACCTGGGTATCCTAAAGAAAGTCTTCATTAAATATTTGCAACTTAGGCCTACCTTTGCCTTGTTGTGAACATTACCAGAGCCGTGCTGTTGGTACTAGCATTGTTTCTCGGGAAGTTGTGAATTATCTTAGATCAGAATTTACAACTTTCTGTCACTATTAGAACGTTTATGACGGAATTAGTCCATCAGTAGTAAATCTGTTGAACTGCTAGTGTACTGATGTGTATGGCGTGCATTTTCTGATAGGGTAGTTCAGTTAAGAGCGAATGCTTAGTTTCGAGGGCCTGATAATCTCGTCAAAACTTCGATGTCATTTCAAGTGTATAAAGTTGGAACTCCTGTATGTGGGTATTGTGTTTTGGTGGGAGATCTAAAATACCAGTTATACATGAAATAAAGGCTTCCGTTCGGTGACGTTCTCTCTCTCTCTCTCTCTCTCTCTCTCTCTCTCTCTCTCTCTCTCTCTCTCTCTCTCTCTCTCTCTCTCTCTCTCTCTCTCTCTCTCTTCCAAAATGTTGTGTTCTGCTGCCATCTGTTGCCACTCTGTTGCCAACTGCTTTTTCGTTTACTCGAGTTCTTTGGTCTCTTTCATTTACACTTTTGCCACGACTTCGCCTCTGGTTATCTCATAGGAGCAAAATTTTCGCTCACGTCACCACTATATCCAGTTCTATTTTACTCACGTCGCCGCATTATTCCATGACACAGCCGGGCGAGAGATACACAAATTTAAGGTTTGTGGTGTCATTTTTCAAGTGAATGCCACATTCAGTTTTGAACAGAAGGAAACAGTTATGAAACAGTGATTATTTACGAGGACAAGATAAAGATACAGATGATATTCAGATTGACAAAGTAGGACTATAAGGGTGTGTTCACACCAAATGCGTCGCGTCGAGTCGAGTCACGTCAATTCATTTGATGCAAGTCATTTTGACTAAACCCTGTTCACACCAAATGCGTCAACTTAAGTCAAGTCTGAACTCATTTGCATCTTATTTCTGCGACAGTGGCACAGCAGCTTTTTATGAGAATGGGTGCATATTCTCTTAGCGAAATTAATGCTTTGGTGTGGCTTTGGCGTCGCAAACGCAAAAATAGTAAGCCTAGAATCTGGGTGCATCATTTGAACACCAAGAGGCCACAATTTGGAAATTTCAACTATATGATACAGAGAGAGAGAGAGAGAGATCAACGAAGTTATTTTTCCAAGGTTAAAAGAAAACACTGAAATTTCGAGTATTTCATTACCAGGTAATATTGGGGGAGAGCTCCACGTTTAGTTTTGAGGTTTAAACCATGTAAAAACTTTAATATCAGGTTTTTAGACTACATGAAAGGTGGAAAACCTACCTAACATAACAGATTACATGATTATTATAAATGATAGGCTTATGGAAAGAAAAGGGATATTGATAATTTAGGCTATTTTGAGTGGCTAATTTAGGTTAGCCTATAGTCCATAGCAATATACAATCAAAATGTATAGCTCAAATCATAATAAATGGTTTAAAGTGAATAATTTTTTTTACTTTTACCTGTGCATGACATTGCAGCAGCAACCTCTTTCCACAAAGTAGCAATGAAGTCACGTTCATGGTGTTTGGGGTCACTAGCATCATAAACAGTAGGCCGCTCCCCAACCAAGTTTATCGGTAGTTCGACCAGCATAGCTCTGATCGGCACGTGAGACTCACTATGACTGACGTCAAAATTAGGTCCAGCTCTATTTGTGATTTGACTCGACGCGACGTGACGTCACTCGATCCATTCGGTGTGAACGGTTTCTTTCAAAGGCCCATAGAAAGCAGTGTTAAACTGGGTTGGCGATTCACGGTGAGTCATGAATTAGCCTGATTCGACGCGACGCGACGCGACGCATTTGGTGTGAACGCACCCTGAGTCGTGGCGAATCTTCGACATAAAGAAGAAAATGCCAAATGGTGAGGATCAACATTAATTCTTCGTTTTTTTTTTCTTTTTACTAACCTTGCAAAGACTGAATTACAACGAGGAACTGAAAATGTCTTCTTGATGCATGCAGTCATGCTCTGTCAGTTGGAAGGTAATGAGAGCTGGGGAAAGGTAGAAGGGCTCCTAATCTGACAATTTTACGTCTACTTCCGCACGCTAACTGAACTAGCTGCTTCGAGAGCGTTCGGTCTATATGACAACATGAGCGGGTCGTCTCGTCAACCCCTACCCTCCCACCCCCCCAAAAAAAATTTAGGACACCCATGCCATCGAATCTCTTATTAGTTGAGTTGGTTGAGTGATACCAAGCCGCTGAGGAATGAATAAATATTTTCCCATTGTAGAACGATGCTGAATCTTTATAGAGCAAATGGTATCAATAAACAAGTAAAAAATGAGCCGAAGTTTCTTCGGGGCAATCGAGTTTTCTGTACAGCCGCTACATCGTATAATCAAGGCCACCGAAAATAGATCTATCTTTAGGTGGTCTCGGTATAATGCTGTATGGGCCGCGGCCCATGAAACTTTAACCAAGGCCCGGTGGTGGCCTATCCTATATCGTTGCCAGGAGCACGGTTATGGCTAACTTTAAACTTAAATAAAATAAAAACTATTCAGGCTAGAGGTTTGAAATTTGATATGTTTGATGATTAGAGGGTGGATGATCAACATACCAATTTGCAGCCCTGTGGCCTCAGTAATTTTTAAAATCTGAGCGCGGACAGAATAAAGTGCGGACGAACAGACAAAGCCGGTACAATAGTTTTCTTTTACAGAAAACAAAAGTAACAGCTCTTGTTGTGTTATGACTTTGATCTACGTGACAATCGTCTTCTGTCCGGAAAGAGATAAGATTTGCTTGAACAGCGTACGAATGTAACCTAAAAATTAGCCTTCATAATTTTGTATTGAAGTGAAAGCATTTTGTGGATTAGTATCTCAAATCTGTGTCATTTATTTTTCATTCATTATTAAATTAATTCATTTAAAATTCATTATTAAAAGAGTTTTACCTTTTTCCAGTCGTGATTAGAATGCGTGCTTCAGTTTCAGCGGGAGGGCTGTCCCTTTTAGTTTACTCTGTCTGCACTTTTTCTGTCCGCCCTCAGATCTTAAAAACTACTGAAGCCAGAGGGCTGCAAATTGGTATGTTGATCATCTACCCTCCAATCATCAAACATACCAAATTGCAGCCCTCAAGCCTCAATAGTTTTTATTCTATTTAAGGTTACATTTAGCCATAATCATGCTTCTGACAACGATATGGGATAGTCCACCACCGGGACGTGGTTAAAGTTTAATGGGCCGCGGCTCATACAACATTATACCGAGACCAAAGAAAGACAGATCTATTTTCGGTGGCCTTGATTATATACGCTGTACAGAAAACTCGATTGTTCTGAAGAAACTTCGGCGCAATTTTTACTTGTTTCTTGTAGCACAATCTTACACTGTAATATAATTAAACTAATCGGTTATCCAATAGTATATTCCATTCCATAAATGGAATTAACACACTCTTATGAAACTGAGTATGTTCAAGGCTCCAATTTTTCACTTCACAATTTCAGTCACTTAAAATCCAAATATGACTTAAGACCGTGATTATTGATTCTCTGTTCGAACACAGAGATATTCCCATCATAAGCCTTTCCACGGGTAGTGAGTTTCACTGACTTCCGTGTTCATCTCAGTACTTGTTTGTTACATAATTTCTTCAGATTCCAAAGTTAATATTGTGAGTTTTCATGTCTTATTTGACCTTCTTTCCACCAGCTACATGAACAAGAGAGTCATCGCAAAAATCGCCGGAGGGCGATGGGTGGAAGGAACGCTTAGAGGCTACGATTCCTATTTGAATCTTGTTTTGGAAGACACAGTGGAACTGAGAAGGACGGGGGAAAGGATTCACGTTGGAGTGGCTGTGAGTATCCCACGTTATCTTACGTAATCTTGGATGAAAGTGATTTGTAATACGCAGGGCCCACTAAGACAGGTCGGCCAGGCCACGGTCTAGGTATACCCTACGCCAGACAGGGGATTAATGATGAATCCCGCTGACACACCACATAAAGTGGCCCTTGCACCATGATTTACAGGTTGTAAAGCAATGAGCAATGACAACTGATAATTTAGTATTATTGTATGTATATATATATATATATATATATATATATATATATATATATATATATATATATATATATATATATGAATTTTATCACATCACCGTGATTCATATACAAGCATTAAGCCACAAACGTCCTTTAATATCCAATTCGCCCTACCTCGGAAATATTATATTTTCATTTATGTTATCCGAAGGGAATTTTTTAGTTGATAAAGTTCGTCGTCTCGCGTGCTCGAACCACGGAAGACAAGAACTCAGGACTACAGTGACCCGCATTAAAGCACACGGCCATATATATATATATATATATATATATATATATATATATATATATATATATATATATATATATATATATATATATATATATATATATATATATATATATATATATATATATATATATATTAACTTTATCACATACACAATTGTTCTGTGCATTAGTAGATTTACTAAAAGGACCTCATTCAAACTGGATGGTATCTAATGGAGTTTTTTATTCAAAAATTTACAAGCTTTCTTGGACAAACAGTCCACATTATCAAGTATCCGTACATTGTACGGATACTTGATAATGTGGACTGTTTGTCCAAGAAAGCTTGTAAATTTTTTGAATAAAAACTCCATTAGATACCATCCAGTTTGAATGAGGTCCTTTTAGTAAATATATATATATATATATATATATAAAGGTCACTTGGAGACAAATTTCTTTTCATTTATTGAATGCCTGAGGTATTCTGGGTAACCTTCATTACCGTTTACGCCAAGATTTTGTTTAAAACGATAGAAATACAGAGTTCTCACCCTCGCAGCCGACAGAAAAATTAACTTGCAATTGTAACATGGGAGGCTGTATTTCCTATAAGAACAACTGACACTGATAAATAATTAGGATACTTTAGACTCCCATTAAAAGAAAATTAATACAAGATTGAAACTATTAATGTAAAGACGAAGGATGGTCAATTGTTCTGTCGCATGGACGAGCCAGCAGCGGGTCCTGCCAGCGATGTGCCTTGTGACGTCATTGCTGGTACTACCCTTTGTAGTACCAGACAATGGCGTCACACATTTTCTGAGAGCTTTTTGCACAGAATGTTTACTCATTCATAATAACGTCTAAGCTTAACAGACGCGGGTTATTCGTGTCAAAAGATTGCATTGGACCTAAGGTAATGCTTTGTTAATATTTGACCAACTCACTTTAGACAGTCCTTTTCAGAGAAATATAGTACCAGTTACCTAATAAAGTATTAAGGCTACTTCGATGAACTGAAAGCAGCACTGATATGCTTTCTGTTTATTGATAAAAATAGTGATCTACATTGCTTTGGAAATATTATTGATGAAAATACAATTGGTAAAGTAGTTTTGGAACTCTGGTGGCTAAAGCGCAAGACATCAACTCCGAGGGAGTATTGACCACTTTTTTTTTTCTTTTTGCACTGTAAGTCATCATTAAAAACGAGACTTGAATCCCTTTTAATAAAAAGAAAATCTTGCTGACAATTTTTTCTCAATGACAAAAGATTCTTTCTTTGAGGTTATGTTAATCAGAGTTCTGAATTACCTTTGAAATTCCCAAGAGTTTCCGTTCATTGATCAAAAACAGTCCATTCATCTCCTTCATATTTGTAGTTTTAGTTCACTCGAGTCAGTGAGCATGACAGATATAAGTGTTAACACAGCACCTCTAAGTAGTTTTGGACTTGTTTTTTAAATCAAATAAAATTACTTGTAATAAAGATATGCTAACTCTTCACATACTGTTGGTGAAGCTAACGTGTTTGGCAGTTCAAGCGAAGATCCAACGCATTACTACCCTGATACGATTCAAACTGTATTTGAATATTTTACTTACATTTCTATTTATTTATTTATTTGTTGATTTATCTGTTTTTATAATAACTGATCTCCTCTTTCTGTATTTCCCTTGACCTTCTGTTACTTATTTCTATTGAACAAAAAAAAAAAAGACCATCTTCTTTGGAAGCTTGAATTTCAAGTTAATGGCTCCTATGGTGGGCTTCTTGCATATGAACAGGGTTTATCTACTGAATAATAATAATAATAATAATAATAATAATAATAATAATAATAATAATAATAATGATAATAATCGATGCAACGCCTTTAATTTCTTTGGCTGTACCTCCGTTCATATTCTCTTTCTTCCATCTCACTTTCCACCCACTCCTAACAATAGATTCATAGTGCAAATAAGCTCTTCATTGGCGGGGTGGGTAGAGCTCTCGGCTAGCTCGCTGTTGGCCCAGCGCTCGACTCTCCGACCGGCCAATGAAGAATTAGAGGAATTTATTTCTGGTGATAGAAATTCATTTCTCGTCATAATGTGGTTCGGATTCCACAGTAAGCTGTAGGTCCCGTTGCTAGGTAACCAGTTGGTTCTTAGCCACGTAAAATAAATCTAATCGTTCGGGCCAGCCGTAGGAGAGCTGTTAAACAGCTCAGTGGTCTGGTTAAACTAAGATATACTTAACTTTTCATAGTGCAAATGCGAGGTTTTCCTTCTGTTACACCTGTCAAACCTTTTACTTTCAAATTCCGTTTCAGCGGTAAATGGCCTCATGGCCATGTCCCAGCGTTCGGCCTTCGGCTTAAATTTTTTTTTATTCCGATTCCAATTCCAGCTTCGTTTGTGCCTTCGGATTGAATTCAATAGACAATTTAGACCAAAGGCCAAGCGCTGGGACCAGTGGGGGTCGTTCAGCGCTAAAACGGAAATTGACAGTACGAAAGTTTGAAAGGTGTAACAGTAGGAAAGCCTTTTGCAGTGTACACTGTGAATCAATTGTTAGGAGTGGGTGGAAAGTAAGACGGAAGAAAGAGAATATGAAAGGAGGTACAGTAAAAGGAACGAAAGGGGTTGCAGCCAGGGGCCGAAGGCACGCTGAAAAGAACCTCAAAAAAATGCCTACATTATTATTATTATTATTATTATTATTATTATTATTATTATTATTATTATTATTATTATTATTATTAAAGTAGTTTAACCAGACCACTGAGCCGTCTTTCAGCTCTCATAGGAGTAATGCCTACAGTGCGCAGCATGAGGTGCACTGTCGGCACTACCCTTCGAGTCCAACCTAATACAAACATCTAGTACGAACATCTCCTCCGACAGGTAATTCGTGGCAGGAGCATTGCCATGGTAGAGGAAGCTCCGAAAGGCCTATCTGCTGACGTCATCATTCGTCGCTCCAGCAGCTTCTACGAGAAGATGCCCCTCAGGACAATAATCCACCTGGACGAGGAGTGAAGGCTGTCACTGCAATCAGCCCTTTCTGGTCGTCGCCAGGGTAGAACGGACTCCTTTCATTCCTCGCCATATGTTTCTGTATTACTATAGTCCAGTGGTTCTCAACCTGAGGGGAATTTCAGAGTTTCAGGGGTGGGGGGAATTGTGACCACAGACTGGCAGACTCAAACTGCATCTAGGACCACACAAAACGCAGACTTAAACTGCATCTAGGACCACACAAAATGCAGACTCAAACTGCATCTAGGACCACACAAAACGCAGACTCAAACTGCATCTAGGACCATACAAAAAGCAGACTCAAACTGCATCTAGGACCACACAAAACGCAGACTCAAACTGCATCTAGGACCACACAAAACGCAGACTCAAACTGCATCCGGGACCATACAAAACGCAGACTCAAACTGCATCCAGGACCACACAAAATGCAGCGTACATGTGTCCGCACTACTGAGAGGTCACGCTGGGCTTTCTCTTCGCTAGCTTGAGTGTTTGTGTTAGTTTGTTGTTGCATATTATTTGGAATGCATCTTTTGAGGCAGACAATTTTGGAAAAGGGGGCGTAGGGAATGACATTCTGACATATGGTGAAAGGGTGCATGGGCCAAAAAAAGTTTGAGAACCACTGCTTTACCGGTGATCATCGTGTAAGGTCTATGATTTATTAGAATAATCCTTTTTGGTTTTCTGTAAAAGAAAACTGTTGTGCCAGCTTTGTCTGTCCGTCCGCACTTTTTCTGTCCGCCCTCAGATCTTGAAAACTGCTGGGGCTAGAGGGCTGCAAATTGGTATGTTGATCATCCACCCTCCAATCATCAAACATACCAAACTGCAGCCCTCTAGCCTGAGGTGTTTTTATTTTATTTAAGGTTAAAGTTAGCCATAATCGTGCTCCTGGCAACGATATAGGATATGCTACCACCGGGCCGTGGTTAAAGTTTCATGTGCCGCGGCTCATACAGCATTATACTGAGACCACCGAAAGATAGATTTATTTTCGGTGGCCTTGATTATACGTTGTAGCGGCTGTACAGAAAACTCGACTGCGCCGAAGAAACTTCGGCGCATTATTTACTTGTTTATATTTTTGCCAGTTACTACCTGAGGTGATCACATTGACTGTTTCTATGTTTTGTATGAAAATGGAGGAAATTGTAAGCGTTGGGTGATTTCTGTTTCTTAAGTAAAATATGAATATCCTATTGTGCGATACAAATAAAACTTAATCCAAGATTTATTTTCGTTTATTACCAAATAACTTATAGACAGGTTCCTTACTTATAATATTCATATGCAATATACATCTATTTACATACATAAAATTTCAAAGCGATTAATGCCTCAACAATTGAGCGTTTCGAAATCTTTAGCACCAAATTTTTTTTTAATTGGCTGCAAAAAACAAAATAAAAAAAAAAAAGAAAACAACCAAACGAGTAAACCACTTTGTACGGAGCTCAGGAAAGGAGGTCGATACACCTTTATACTGTACACCTTTAGCACTTAATTTGTAATACTGAATCTTTACACCTTTAATTATCAGACTCCTTTGGAAATTATTCCAACTTGTCTAAAAGAACTTTCAGCCAACAAGGCACTTGGAGAAAAAGAGTGTGCGAGTTCTCCCAAAATACATTAAACATTTTCGCAACTTTACCAGCTACACATATTTACACATATTGCACTTGACGGCTCATATACATCTGAAATAATCAACAAACTATGGCACCTAAATACAAACTCATGTAAGCCTAATGTCATTTGACAAAAAAAAAACATGACTAGTCTCAAAGAAAGCAGTTCAAACCCCTCAGTATTCCGTTTCCGTCAAAATTGCCAATCTAAATATGTTTCCAGATGTCTGATGCAATAGGAGGTCCATTCGGCTTTTCATTTCAGAGCCTCACTGAACCTTGAGTACTTTTAAAACTGCTACAGCTTTATTTGTGAGTCTGGTATCAAAAGGAAATTTGATACATGCCTAATATCTACCGTATTCTTTGGTTTCACGGGTTTGTGTGAGATGAGCAAAATCGTACAAGAACAGTGCAGTCCTCAACTCTGGAAGAGCATAATAACATAGATACATTGTGACTTCTCAAAGAGTATTTGTTTTTTTAAACAATCAACGCGAAAACACTGTACAATAGCGTAGGCAAATGTCCAGGAATTGTCGTTTGTACACACCATCGAACACAGACCGACTTCTTAATGTGACGAGGAGTGAGGAGGAGGAGGAGGGGGTGGAGGTAAGGAAGGACACTGGTTGGTGAAGTTGGGATTCGATGGCCGCCAGCCCTTGGCGTTCTTGCCGAACTTGTACACGAGGCGTCTTCCTATGACCGGCTCGAAAACGCCTCCCTTGTAATAATACCTGAAATAAACAAAAAGGTATAACACATCTGTCACTATTTTCATAATTGTCACCATTTTCACGTATTACAACGAAATGCTTTCAAAGCTGTCAACTTTCACGAGATATAGAGGTACGCGAGCATTAGTACCTAAACGACAGCAAAAGTTCTCATATTTCTTAATGAAAAGTTACCTCTCGTGCAAACAAAGGGACTGTTATTGAATCGAGCTTAACAAACGATTACTTTACTTTCTGTTTATTATTATTATTATTAATATTATTATTATTATTATTATTATTATTATTATTATTATTATTATTATTATTCAGATGAGCCCTATTCATATGGAACAAGCCCACCAGAGGGGCCACTGACTTGAAAGTCAAGCTTCCAAAGAATATGGTGTTCATTAGGAAGAAGTAAAAGAAGATAAAGGGAAATACAGAAAGAAGAGGTCTCATTTAAAAAAAAAATAATTTAAGAAGTTTATGAATAGATAAAAATGAAATCAGGTAAAATTACATTATAGTTTCCTATACTACTGTACAGACTATTCTGAAAATGTCCAGTCAATTTACCAAGTCTGAACCCACGTCCAGGATATTTACCATGTCTGAACCCACAGCTTCTTTCAGCAAGAGAAAAGGTCCTTTCGCTTCACTCACCTCATTGCTCTGCTCAATTTTTCGTAGTTCATGTCACGGTTCTGCTTGCGCTGACCCCATCTCTGGGCCACTTTGTCAGCCTGGACAAATCTGAACACGCCCTGCTCCGGGTCATCCCACCGCACCAGAGAGGGACAGGTCTCCGGGTCCAACAACAAATTTCGGATGAATTCCCATAAACGACCAGTCTTCTTCCTCTTCTTCTTCAGCTCGTTCTCTGTGCGAAATAACAGTAATGATGAAAAAAAAAAAAATCAATTTTTTGCAAAATTGAGCCCTCTCTTCGAAAAGGTCTAGGCTACCAATATTATTATTATTATTATTATTATTATTATTATTATTATTATTATTATTATTATTATTATTATTATTATTATTCAGAAGACGATGTGGAACAAGCTACCAGAGAGGCCACTGGCTTGAAATTCAAGCTTCCAAAGAATACGGAGTTCATTAGGAGAAGTAAGAGGAGGTAAAGGGAAATACAGAAAAAAGAGATCTCACTCATTAAAAAAGAAAAAATCAATAGCTAAATCAATAAATAGATAAAAATGTACTAAAACGCAAGGAGAATAGTAGTAGGGTAATAATGCATTGCATCTTCCCTTGAAATTTTTAAGCTCACAAGTACTTTATATTCTTTAAAGGAAAACTTTCTTTCCATAGGAGTAGTCTTCGGGTGATATTCCTAGAGACCAGACCAAATTCCTTATCAGAGAAATTCATAGGTTAGTCAAGTTGCATTCGAAGACGCCCTTGGATTTAAGGTCCGTACTTTCATTGGAAAAAAATATGAAAATGCTTAGCTGGATGTGTGGAGTGGTAATAATGGACAGGATCAAGAATGAAGGAGTAAGAGATACTAATAAAGTCACAGAACTATCAAAGAAGGCCCAGGAAAGAACGCAGTGGTATGGCCATGTGATGGGAAGGGATGAGACACAGCCTAAGAGTTATTTTTAGTCTTCATATAAGTCCTCTACGCTTTTACAAGTACTGTGCACAGTCTAAGAGTTATTTTTTACTGTTCATACAAGTCCTCTACACTTTTACAAGCACTCTACACACCCTAAGAGTTATTTTCACTCTTCATACAAGTCCTCTATACTTTTACAAGTACTGTACACGACTTGAGAGTTATTTTTACTGTCCATATAAATCCTCTACACTTTTACAAGTACTCTACACAGCCTAAGAGTTATTTTTACTGTTCATACAAGTCCTCTATACTTTTACAAGCACTCTACACAGCCTAAGAGTTATTTTTACTGTTCATACAAGTCCTCTACACTTTTACAAGCACTCTACACAGCCTAAGAGTTATTTTTACTGTTCAAACAAGTCCTCAACACTTAAAAATACTCTACACAGCCTAAGAGTTATTTTTACTGTTCATACAAGTCCTCTACACAACCTAAGAGTTATTTTTGCTATCCATATAAGTCCTCTACACTATTACAAGTACTGTACGCAGCCTAAGAGTTATTTTTTCTGTTCGTACAAGTCCTCTACATTTTTACAAGTACTGTACATAGCCTGAGAGTTATTTTTACTGTCCATATAAGTCCTCTACACTTTTACAAGTACTACACAGCCTAAGAGTTATTTTTACTGGTCATACAAGTCCTCTATACTTTTACAAGTACGGTACGCAATTCTGGTTCTTCCTACGAAGAGAATGTAAAAGAACATATCAATAATTCATTCATAAGTAACTTGCATTCTTACATCCTTCAATACTCTGCGTACGTAACCAAATTCTGAAGTTGTTAAAATCACCTCAGCATTTAGAGAAATTGTAAAATTCTTGACTTATTATTATTATTATTATTATTATTATTATTATTATTATTATTATTATTATTATTATTATTATTATTATTATTCAAGTCTGTCCTTACCTGGCTTCCTGGGTCTCCCTGGTCCCCTCTTCTTGGGTGGCTCGGGTTTGACGACTTCTTCTTCGTTGCTACTTTGGTCTGGAAATCACGTTCCACAAATCAGTCTCAGTCATTCTCTTTTCGTTTTTACAGAAGAGTATAACAGAATGTACTTAAAACTAATATTTGCAATAGATTTCTATTCTAGAATCCAAATAAAACTGGTTATTCTATAGTGAGAGATAACTGCAATTGTAAATCACTCTGAGTAGTTTAGACCAAGGTCTAAAGGAATGGAATGAAATATAGAGCTTAGGCCAAAAAGCCAAGCACTGGGACCTATGAGGTAATTCTGGGCTGGAAAGGAAACTGAGAGTAAGTAGGTTTGAAAAGTGTAATTAGAGGAAAACCTCGCAGTTGCACTATGAAACAATTGTTAGGAGAGGGTGGATAGCAAGATGGAAGAAAGATATGAGTGGAGGTACAGTAAAAGGAATGAAAGGGGTTGCGGCTGGGGGCCCAGGGGACGCTGCAAAGAACCTCTAGTAACGACTACAGTGCACCCCATGAGGTACAGTGATTCTTCAGACCTTGGTTTAGACCATGAACTGCAAAGTTTGAGTAAAATCGTACGAAAACACAGAACCTTCTCATGCTTGAAAGACTGATGCGATATCGAACTCATCCTAACAGCCCAAGAGGAGAACCTTATTTAGAACTCACCGGGATCCGATATATTTTCATCCACCTCGAAAGGCGCAGCAGGGGAGGGGGCGTGCAAGAGATCGAAGCTCTTCCTAGACGCCGAGGGAAGACTGCCAAGGATGAGCCGCTTGTTGTTGCCGTCATCTAGACCGATCGCTCTGCCGTCGACGGTTTCGTAGCGGATTTCGTAACGGGCGGAGGCGTCGCACCCAACCGGCGAGTCTCTGAATATCACTGCCGGTTGCTGAGGCTGGACTGCTGGGTGATGATGAGACAAGTTGTGATTCGCAGGACTGAAAAAACTTTTCGACTGGTTGATGAAGTCGAAGGGCGACGTTGCCTCTGGGACTATTCTGTTCTTGTTGATGTCTTGGTGTGAGGATGTTGCTGAAATGGGAAGATACATTCGATTGGTGGGGATGTTTTCTGTAGCACTTGTACTCACAAAGGCATAAAAGAAATTGTGATAAGCGGTTCCTACCATCTAAAGCAAGAATGGCCTTGAAAGAGAGCCATTTTACATGAGTCAGGAATAACACATAACAGAAGCTTAAAGTGATGATTATTACGTTTAGAAGCACACTGGATGCTGTAAAAACACATAATCTGTTTATCACAAAGAATACTGTTGACTTTTTAGAATTCTTTTTAGAATTCTTTTTAGAATTTCTGGAACTCTTCTTCAGCATCTGATCCTGTTTTTCATGCACAAACCTTCGGGATATAATTGCATTCTCGTTAAGAAAAATAAACAAAACTAGGCCTATCATGTGGTGTTGGCGTAATATATAGGTATTCTTATCAAATTTTAAGCTTTATGCACTGAAATAGAGTATCTACTGTTGTCCCAGAAAATTTAAGGAAGCAGAAAGCGTAGAGAGGGGATGCAGAAACCTAACCCATTCAATACGGAAGCAGAAAGCGTAGAGGGGGGGATTCAGGAACCTAACCCATTCAATAAGGAAGCAGAAAGCGTAGAGGGGGGGATTCAGGAACCTAACCCATTCAATAAGGAAGCAGAAAGCGTAGAGGGGGGGATTCAGGAACCTAACCCATTCAATAAGGAAGCAGAAAGCGTAGAGGAGGAATACAGGAACCTAACCCATTCAATAAGGAAGCAGAAAGCGTAGGGGGGGGGGGGAATACAGGAACCTAACCCATTCAATAAGGAAGTAGAAAGCGTAGGGGGGGAATACAGGAGCCTAACCCATTCAATAAGGAAGCAGAAAGCATAGAGGTGGGACGCAGAAACCTAACCCATTCAGTAAGGAAGCAGAAAGCGTAGAGGGGGAGTTCAGGAACCTAACCCATTCAGCAAGGAAGCAGAAAGCGTAGAGGGGGGGGATTCAGGAACCTAACCCATTCAATAAGGAAGCAGAAAGCGTAGGGGGGAATACAGGAGCCTAACCCATTCAATAAGGAAGCAGAAAGCATAGAGGTGGGACGCAGAAACCTAACCCATTCAGCAAGGAAGCAAAAAGTGTAGAGGAGGATACAGAAACCAAGGAGACTTGACAGAAACCTAACCCACTGAGTGTCGCGCCATGGCGGAGAGCGAGCCAAAGTGCTGAATGAAACTCACCATGCGCAGCAACCTGCTGCTGCTGTCTCTTCTCCTGCAGCAGCCTGGCTCTGAAGTTCTGGAACAAGTGGTCCGCTGCTTTCGGCGCGAATCTCTTGAAGTCATCCCGGGTCATCTGGCAGAGATCTTTCCCCGTGACGGCGTTGAGCTCGTAGAAATTGAGATGCTGTCCGGCGAAGTTCAGTTCCTTGGCGGAATCGAACATATAGTATATGACGTCTTGGTGGTTCCATTCTTCGATGAGCTTATCCTTATAGCCTAGGTCATCTGGAAGGGTGGAGAAGGAGGAAGAGACATCAGGTCTAGAAGCAGTCGAGATATAAACCCTCGACTTCTAAAGGTTAGTGAAACAAGACAATAGAAATAGAATATAGAATTTAGGCCAAAGGCCAAGCGCTGGGACCTATGAGGCCATTCAGCGCTCAAGGGAAACTGACAGTAAGAGGGTTTGAAAGGTGTAACAGGAGGAAAGCCTTTGCAGCTGCACTATGTAGCAATTGTTAGAGAGGGTGGAAAGTCAGATGGAAGAAAGAGAAGAAGTTAGGAAGTACAGTAAAATGAATGAGAAAGGTTGCAGCTAGGGGGCCGAAGGGACGCTGCAGAGAACCTTAAGCAATGCCTACAGTGCACTAAGTAAGGTGCACTGGCGGCCTATTGTCAAATAACTCTTTAGATTAAACTGGATAATGTCATCATTACTGATGGCACTTAAATCAGCAACCAAAGTTAGGTTGTCTTCAATGTACTAGAAGCCACTACTTAGGTAATGTCATATATGCCATTATTTAAGTAAAGTGCGGAATTCCTGCTGCTTCTGTGCAAGCGTGACTGCATTCTATAAAAACCTACTCTGATCAATTGAAAGCAGATTGCAAGATTCATTTGCATGGATTCTGAAGCACGAATGTATGCCGTCAAAAGATGCCGAGATCGCATTTTAACTGACAGAAATAACATTCAGGACCTCAAACAACATCATTACGTACTGTCTATGTCATTCCTAGTTGGATTCGTGGGGTGAGGACCAATGCTGTCTTCGTCGTGTAGCCACGGCACTTTCTTGGCACTCGCCGTAGGAAGTTGGAGGGCCACATTTGGCATATCCTGAAGAGGGGGGAAAATACAGAAGGGGTTTAGATGATTATGCTATGTGGCGGCATACTTTACTTCCCTAAACTAGGCACAGTTTAATATATACATACATACATATATATATATATATATATATATATATATATACAAATATTTATGAATATATATATATGTGTGTGTGTATATATATCTTATAGATATACTGTACATATATATGTACATATATAAATAATAATATATACATTCTGTGTATATGTATATATATATATATATATATATATATATATATATATATATGTGTGTGTGTGTGTGTGTGTGTGTGTGTAATTCTATTAGAATTACATATGTGTCTGGTAAAAGTGACCAGTAGATTCTACACACACACACACACACACACACACACACACACACACACACACACACACATATATATATATATATATATATATATATATATATATATATATATATATATATATATATATATATATTACATAATCTTACTTTTCTAAATGCAGATAGTAATTTTTCACTGCAGAAATTTTATGCCATTTAAAAAAAGGACATGATTGGCTAACCGTACTGAAAGTCATACAACCGAA
The DNA here is from genome assembly GCF_040412425.1 of Macrobrachium rosenbergii. Taxonomy (NCBI): domain Eukaryota; kingdom Metazoa; phylum Arthropoda; class Malacostraca; order Decapoda; family Palaemonidae; genus Macrobrachium; species Macrobrachium rosenbergii. Next base: position 8,833,891 of record NC_089768.1, on the reverse strand, counting down.
TCTCCTCCTCCGCCTGGGAGAGAGAGAGAGAGAGAGAGAGAGAGAGAGAGAGAGAGAGAGAGAGAGAGACTCACCCTCGGAAATCCTTGATTGCTGTAAATCATCTCTGAGGGCATTCTATTCCTCTGACTTCCTGCAAAGAAAAGAAAAAATTTATTAGATCAATATCATGCCTTTAGTAATTAAAAAAAATTAGAAGCAAAAAAAATCGTAAAATTGAAAAATTGCATGAAGCGCAAAAAAAGAAAAAAAAATTGTTTCATGCAAGTTGAAGTTGTATACACAAGAATCTATCAAATCAAAATAAGATGTGAACTAGCAATATATATATATATATATATATATATATATATATATATATATATATATATATATATATATATATATATATATATATATATATATATTCTGCATTTTAAATCAAAAGGTAAATATATTTATGATGTGGAACCATTCAAAATTCATTCCATACGACTCGGGCCTTTATAAATGGCAATTTGATTATAACCAGAGCTGCTTTAATCAGTGGCAGCTGCAACCTGTTCTCAGCCTACGCCAAAACTGCAGGATACGTAGTCTGTTCATTTTCTCATTGTGAGTCCATGGACTTAAAAATTCAGTTCCAGTTCCAGTCATTGGTTTCAGATTTCGAATAGTTTCCAGCTCATATCTTGATTGAAGTTTTTTGTCGAAAGAACATTTGCTGCTAAGGAATAACCATTTCTTTTGCTTGTGTATGCCATCAGAAAAAATAGCCGATAACGGTAACGCCTGGAGCCATTCCTTAAGGAAAATGCGATATATGTCTGTGTATATGTATAAAGAACTCATAACCAATACTAAAAAAGGAGAGATTCCTTACTTCCTAGTTGTAAAACACAATGGATCGACAGAGTCGATACTACGGACTACCATGAGAACTGAACGAGTCAAGTCTTTAGACCCTGTCACCTTGGTACTAGGCAGGTGTCTGTGGTCCACCAGCTAATCCGAACGAGTTGATTTGGGGTCTCAGGGCAGACGGTGAAAGGCACCAAAGAGTCAGCAGACATCTGTCGATGTTGAGCTAATAAAATATGGCGGAACGGAGGAACTGAGTTAATACTCGATTCCTGAAAGATTTGTAGATAGATAACACTTAGCCAAGAGCGCATTCCGAGGAGTTAGTTGTTAGCTAAGGCCTAGAGCGCTTTGCATGCAGGAAGCTAACCTCTTATAGAATATATGAATGCTGAGTAGAGGGAAATCCATTCAGTAAATAAATGACCGCAGTAACTGTATAGGTAGTTTATTTGTTTTGGAGATTGTTAGAGAGCAACGTTAATTATTTTGCCATCTTATTTTCTTACAGCCTAACAAGAACGAGGCTGATGACCGTCTGCGAATAATAACAAATATAGAACCCGAGAAGACTGAGCTTAACAGAAAACGGGATTACATGGCCGACTATAAACAAGCCGTCCAAACAGATCAAGGTAGAAGAAAAACCTGAACAGAGCAGTCAGACAGAGTACTTGGGAATGTTTTTAAGTTACGAAATTTCGGCCAAAGGCCAAGAACTGGAGGGACCTATGAGGCCATTCAGCGCTGAAAGGGAAATTGACAGTAGAAAGGTTTGAAAAGTGTAACAGGAGGAAAACTTCGCAGTTGCCCTATGAATCCATTGTTAGGAGTGGGTGGTCAGCAAGAGAAAGAGAACATGAACAAAGGTGGAGTAAAAGGAATGAAAGGGGTTGCAGCTAGGGACCAAAGGGGTGCTGCAAAAAGGCTTAATCATTATACTCCGGGGGGTCATGATCACAGATCTTAAGTTCTTTGTTTAAATTTTCCGCCTTCACGTCCCCAATAGACAACTTTGGTGGCCTTGACACTGCGTCATACAGCAGCAACCAATCAGAAGAGAAGATTTTGTTTTGGTTTAGAATGTGCTTGCCTTAGGCGGTTCATTCTGTTGCTGTTTATCTTAACTCGCCAGCAACGTATTTTACTCAATATTTCGGGTTCATACGCTAAAGCTTACGGATATATTGGTTTTCTGGTGATTCAGGAATGTTTTGTGTCTTGCATAATGAAGGAAAAATGTTTGGCAAAGCAATGAACGACTGGACTTCATCCGAAAGTGTTTGTTTGCGAAAACGTATTTACCCAAACTTTTGTGTCATTCGTCTGTATAAAATATGTAACGCATGCGTTTCTCGTGATTTAGCAATAGTTTATACAATTACATACCAAAGTAAAACGACGGAAAAGTACTATAAAAGCAAATTCACGCAAAGTTGTTTTCCATGTCTCTTACGGCCTTCGTAAACGTGTTTTGACAGCTGGACGTAAACATACGTGAGTACAGTGACGCCTACGTAAACATTACTTATTTCATATCTTCTTATTTAGTTTTAGAAGCATATTGAGAAAAATTTTTATTGTAATTCAGTACTGTTTTATGGAATAATATATATTTCAGGATAGGCTAGGTAGTTTCACTTGGCAACTTTGCTAACACATTTCATGCAGGGGTAGGCCTAATAGGCTACGCATAGCTTATGACGTACTACGATCTTCATTTTAAAAGTAATAAATGAACACATATAAAATATGAGTTAAATACTAGGCATTAAATGAAATTATATTATTTACTTTATTAGTTAATACCCATAACACTACTGAAAAGTAATTGCAATGACATTAAATCCCTCGATTTTGTCATTTTCTTATATCAGATGCTACGCATTTATGATAATTTTTTTAAATGCATAAGGATATTCAAAACATTAGCTTTCTACTCATATGTAACTTTGCATACTTCAGAGTAGTTCTACATGCCTAAAGATTGAGATCAAACCCAAACATCAAGGACTGGTCATGACATCAGTATTTTATATACGTATTTCAATTAGGCTACAAATTATAAGTCCGGGGTATAAGGGTTAACGAATGCCTACAGTACACCGTTGTAAGGTGCACTGACCGTACTACCCATCCCCATTGGGAGCAGCTTCATGGATCAAGACTTGAGTTAACCTAAACCTTAGATGGTTGAGCGTAACTGATTCGTTGATGACAAATTGCTAGAACATCCTCAGTTGGCTGGTCGAAATATAAAAGGCTGGTAAATGTGGAGATAGGTAAAAGTAGTAAAAAAAGGTAATTATAGGTGGAAGGGTAGTTCATCACAGTATATAAAGAGGGCTTGGTCTTGTGGGATAAAACCTTACCTATTATTGTCCATATAACGGACGATAATAGGTTGCTAGAAAGAGCCAACAATTCAGACGTGTTGGGGGGAGGGGCGAGGAAGGAGAAAAATGGGTTGGTTAGATGGTGTACAAGGGTATTTGAAAGGAAGGGGCTTTGATATCCAGGAAGTGTGGAATGGAAGACAAGAGTGGCGCAGTGAGTGTAGTGGTTTGTTAGACTGCTGAAACCTTTTGGGTTGGTCTTTGAAGCAGCCAATAAGAAGTTTTAATGCACTGGGGTCATCCACGAATTTGCAGGAAAAAAAAAAAAAAAAAAAAAAAAATATATATATATATATATATATATATATATATATATATATATAGGCCTACATATAAAATCAGACACTGTCTTATGATTCCGTACATCTACTTATTTGCTGTTAAAGTATGAAAATAAAACACCTTGGCGTTTTTTTTCCTCACTGGAGCCACCATCTGTTAAGGGAAATGGTTTAATGTTGCTCATATATATATATATATATATATATATATATATATATATATATATATATATATATATATATATATATATAAAGCCAGACACTGTCTTATGATTTCAGATGGCAATTTATAAATGAATGATTACAATGAAAGGAAAAAAATAAAGTATATAGAATCATGCACCACAATTTAAGAAGTTACAAGCGGTGTTCTTCAGGATTTTTTCTGTGACCAGTCATTTTAGTCTGAATAAAACTCGTCGATCAGTTCTTAATGTTGGGATCACCTGAGATTATCCGATTACGATATGCAACCAGATGATGAAAACTAATCCTTCTCACGGCCATATTTATACTTACTTTCCTTCCCAGTAACTAGCTGTACGTAAGATAACTAGAAAAGTAATGTTTCTATTTTTACCAAGTAACGACGGGAAATTCAAACGTCACAAGTTACCATGATCTGATGTTAGTGGGTCGCTCTATTTTCGTATTGTTGATCTAACGCATTTGATCAAACACTAATAGTAATTTAGTTTTATTTTGAATGATATCTTCACTGAGTTTTATGAACAGCGCTCTCCGAATCCAGGACAGACCAACTAAGACACCTATAGAAAACGGCTGTTGCCAGGGGTGGACATTCAAGGACAAACTCTTCTAAAACCTTGTTGGCACATCAAAACATGCAAACTCCATATGCGTCAGCGCTTAATAACACGAGTTTTTTCTCCAAAATAAGCTTAGTCACGGTAATTCAACAGATACGAGCATATTTTGGCTAGCCTATGTATAAAAACATGGAAGCATGCAGGCGCTAAACATCTGAGGATGAACTGTGTACTGCAACACTTCTGAATAGATATGCAATGACTGGGAGACTAAAATAACGCACAATCTGGTTAAAATGACTTCATTTCATCCACGTTTACTCGTTTATGAATAAGACAAACCAAGTGATGAAGTATGGCGTCACGTCTCACACCAGTATTACGGGTACCTACTTTCCAGGCGACAACTGTTGCCCTGCCGAATACTGATAACGCTAACTCCACTGGCACTGATGACTGGCTTGCTCTGGTAATCTTCACTTCTATTCTGAGCACTTACTGTTGTCCTAGGTGTATAAGCTACTCATTACGAAGTAAAAATGAAATCTTCGCCTTCAGAAACGCTCTCGCAACAGCACCCACTCCATCTCATTCAAACGTCACGTCACTGAAGAGGTGCCACTTACTTAAATCCCACAGAAATTCGTCGAGCACGTAGATCTAACTCTTCTTTGTCGTGCAAATCAAACTCATATCACAGTAAAGAATATACAGCTTTCCAAGCACCGAACATTAAAAGGATAAGACTAATGTTGTTCTACGACACCTTCATTGAAGCGACGGACCGTACACTCAAGCGAGTGACTCCAATGAATCCGAATGATCTGATTGGCCCCAGGAACATTCTCTCGCACAGGCCGAAGTCCCCTTTAACCCCCCCGCCGACTGATAAACCTCCCCGTCGATTCGATTACAATCGTTATCTGTGAGGTTATCGTGAGCTGTGGGTTTGTAGTACCTACCCAGTCGTGTCAGTAATGGTCTTGCCTTTACGTTTACGTGTTTCGTTTACCAATAAAATGTTCTTAATTCGAATAAATTAATTTTTGTTCGTTTTTCCTTATTTACGTTCGGCGCGGGGAATGGGGGAGAGAGAGGCGGAGTTGCCAACGACTTATTATGAGTAAGGTATACGATGATTTGTAGGCTTTAATTCGACTATTAAGGGCGATAACCTTAAAAAATGGATATTATTCTTTAAGAAAAACAGTTTGTTTCATTTATTGTTCACATTTCAAATAAAAAACTTTCAACCGCACTGGCAACTGCGTATGTGGCTTCGCCAATGCCGTAGGGTACTTGGGATCAGATTATGTAACTTTATTCGTTTTTATGTTTTTTTTTTTTTTTGTTCCCGTTTTTCTCACGAAAAGAAACGTGTTTGATTGGACAAGGAGATTTTTCGGTCAAAGCTATGTACGCAATGTGCTTTCTACCAGTAAATGGTTAGTTATACAGGAGCTTTCTTTACTAACTTGGCCGACTAATTTAAACATGGTGTGTTACAACCAGGCCATCCCACCCACCTCTCTCTCTCTCTCTCTCTCTCTCTCTCTCTCTCTCTCTCTCTCTCTCTCTCTCTCTGAGTGTATCATACAAGGACATGCAAACGCAAGAGGTCACACAACACGGGCAGTTACAGTACTGTATGAAAATACTGTTTGTGTCAACTTCAATTAAGACAGTTCAGAGGAATGGCTGAAGTAGGAGCGCTATAAGGAAAAATATCTTGAACTAAGTTCAAGATCTCTTTACTCTCTTCTTCTGTATCTGGGAATGAAAATAAACTGGGTTGCCCAGACTTCCTCGTTTGTTTTTTCACCATGGGACTGTTTATTTAAACTGTGCATCATTTGCTTTTACTCGCTATTAAGTAAGCTGTCATTTTCCTCCCCCCTTCTGCTAAAAATGTTAGGGCATTTTTTTTTTGTTTACTTCAGTCACATTCTCAACAGATGTTTTCATTTTAATAACAACAACAGCAGATGATTAGACCGAACAGGCTGACTGTTCTTAACTTCTGAAGAGGGGAAAGAGTTACTGTTACCTAGAAAAGCATATCGCAAGACAACCTTGATAAACGTAGGTCGAGTGTGTGTGTGTGTGTGTGTGTGAGAGAGAGAGAGAGAGAGTCTATGTGTGTATGTGTGCGTATGTGGCTATTATTACCTGAGTTACTTGCACCTGATCCGTCCATAGGGTAAACGAGGTAGACCAGCTGAACCTGTAGAGGGTCGTTCGTCTCGTCCTCACCTTCAGCTTTCAGATCGTCCGGCCGCATGATCATGAGAGGGGGAGAGGCTTTTTGCCTCTTCTTCGCTAGGGCCGACTGCAGTTCCTCCGGTCGGAGGACCAGAATTTCGTTGGGCGATCTTACTTCTGGTGTCGGGGACTTGAAGGATCCTCTCGTACGTGGGGAATAAGCGCGTGCTGTAGGATTCTCGCCCATGTGGTTTTCCATATTGCGTTGGGGATAATGGCTCTCTTGGAGCGAGACCCCCCTGTCTTGCCTCTCACAGTCGATGTATAGATCTTTGAGAATGTCTGCTGGGCGTCTCTTCGCTGATGAGCGATCGCCATAGGAGGTGTGGTCATCGAAGGGGCGCTTTTTGGCGCGTGATCGGTATATAGAATCTCTGAGAGCTGTCAGTACGCTCGAGTGCCTCTTCGTGTCACTTCTGGGTCTTTCCATCATGTCTGGTGAGGTCTGCGTTACAGACATGTCTTTGGCAGAGGCGCCCATGGGCACGTGTTCGTCAAACGTGGCGTAGGGGCCCATGCCCAAGGGAGAATCACGATGAGGATTCGTGAAGTCAATAAGGTTTGAGGGTTTCATCTGCTGCTCGAACGCTGAATCGTCGGGCGCCACTTTCTCCCTGCTGATGTAGTTATTCTGAACCGTCATGTTCATTCCAGGACCCACGACTTGCACCACGAATCTGCCGTTTTCGTCGACTGTGGCGTCCAGAGTCGACCCGGGCAGCGACTGAAGGACTTGGTCTGACAGGGAACCGAGGTCATTCTGCGGCGGTTCGGTCACTGCTGGTGTCAGCGAGGTGTACTGGGGTTCGTCCAAGGAGGTGAGGACCTCCACTTCGGATGATATCACGGGCACTTCTTCCGTCACTTCGGTCACTTGCAAACCGTTGGTGACGGGTATTTCGTCCTCCAGGAACACCGGCCACTCTCCCAGAACAGCGCTGCTGACGTCGACAGCCTCTGCGCCACCGGTGCTGTGCTCCTCGTTTGCGATCTCGGTGGGAACTCGGCCTCCTTCGTCTTGTCGGGAGACTTGCTGCTCGGACATCTCATCGTTGGCAGTCGCATCCACCGTCATATCGATGGGCGGAGTGTTGATTTCAGGGGGGGTCTCCTTGTTACCCAAGGCCTCGTAGGAATAAGCGCCTTGCTTGTGGTATTCATCTGGTTTGGTTTCGAACATCTCAAGCGCCTGCTGGGAAGTGATGACGAGGTTATCATCGTCGAGGGCGAAGAACGATATGTCCCCGAATCCGTCGTTGTCCTGGACCTCGTGTAGGGCTTCGTTGTAGACGTGGAAGGCGTTTTTCGCGCAGGACATTTCACTCTGATGGGCGCTGGCATTTGGAAATTTGACGGCCTTGCTTTCGGCGCCCTGCTGCTCTGCTTGCGCTTGTTGGTTGAGGTAGTGCAGGTCGGTAGTAGATTCTTCCGGTTCTGCCGTTTCATATTTGAGTGGTAACGTTGGTGCTTGTTGCTGTTCGTGGGCGGCGCACGACGAAGAAGGGGAAGTGGGCGAATACTGAGGGACATCAGGAGACGGCAACTGTTGGACTTCGTTGACAGCCGCTACTGCGGCGCTCAGTATCTGGTCTAATTGCATGATGAAAGTTCAGTTCCTCTCGAATGATTATTTTAAGAAATCCGCAACAGAAAAAGAAGCATAACACAGTAACCAACTCACTAGTTCAAGTTTCTCCTGTCTTCTCACGTTCACTGTCCAAACAAGCACCCATAATGACTATGCCGTCGGGGTTTTTGCCTTTGATCAATGTGTGACAGATGTCTTTTATAAAAATCTAATCTTTCAGAGGACGACCGTCAAAGAGAGTGAAAGCGTCTTCGCAGAGAAAGTTAAACCAGCAAAAATTCGAAAACGGTCGGGTAAAGGGGTACTGTTGAATCAGTCCAAGGAATGACGGGTATTGCTGAGGAAGGTGATTCCTCTCTGCGCACCTGACGGCTCCGGTGTGAAGCTGCTGTTCAACTGTGACCCTCCTCGCGGTGTCTGGCCTTCGGGCCGATGGGAGGGACATTTCGGATCCCAGCGTTTCCTACGAAGACTTATTTCGGATATCCTAAACTTTCGTCGAAACATCTGTTGCGAAAACGAATTACACAGGTTTGTAAAGGTTACACCATTCGTCCTCTCTCTTTCTTTGACTTCGCCTTGCACGGACAGCCGAATTCCGTCGGAGGATCTTGCCATGAAGTATCCGATATATACGCGCGGTGGCATCCTCTCCTTCCCGAATCGAGAAGCCCAATTGGAGGAGAGCGTTCGGTGTATACCTTTTCATGGTACAGGGTCACTGACTTTTCTGTACCACCGCTACCTCATCATTTAGCAAATTAAGCACTTGTGAGCAAGACCAACATCATCACAGTGAAATGTCTTCTCAAAATAGGAGAGAGAGAATGTGGTCCCTTCTTATTAATTAAATTATGGGGGTATATCCTTCATGAATATGAAAATGAATAAAGTAAATATGTTTTTTTTCTGACTGTAAATTGTCAGCAGAAAGATCTGCATGCTAAAAAGTATTTGATATAGATCTGAACAGAGTGAGCTTTCATATTATATATATACACACATATAATATGTATATGTATATATATCTATATATGTATACAATTATTTGTTTTTCTTCTCACTTGGCATGACAATATCAAAAGAGTATTTATTATTATTATTATTATTATTATTATTATTATTATTATTATTATTATTATTATTATTATTATTATTATTATTATTATTATTATTATACTGTTGCACTGTCCTTCCAACAAAAACATTGTATAGAAACATTTTCCCCAAAAAATATTTGGTGGATTATATTCCACCGATCCCCTTGTATTTTCATATTTAATATTAAGTATTCTCTTCCAAGAAAAAAAGTTTGTTTATGAGTGTACAGTATGCGCACGTTCCTAAGAAATATGGTGCTGTATTGTGGTCTATTAAACTATTCTGCCCTAAAATGGAAAACTGCAGAATCTGCAAAATTTTCGAAATTGAGATATGGCACCTAATGGGCTCGTGAAACACTAATACACAAGTTACTGCAGTTGCAGAATGATTCTTCAATGCTTTATTTAGGGGGTCCCTTTTGCAGTATCTGCAAAATCAGCAGTAAGGCAAGAGAAAACTGCAGTATCTACCATTTATTCTCAGTTTTGTATTTTTGCAGATACTGCAGTCTTTCATTCTAGACCAGTATTGTCTTTAAATATTCCCCCGTAGGGGGTGGGTAGAGCCGTCAGGGTACCGCAGACGGTGCACTGTAGGCATTACTTAATCGGGCTCTTTGCAGCGTCCCTTCGAACCCTAGCTGCAACCCCTTTCATTCCTTTTATTGTACCCCTGTTCATTTTCTCATTCCTCCATCTTACTTCCCCTCCCCCCTTTCCTAACAATTGTTTCAACATTATTTTAAGCACTGAATAACCTCATAGGTTCCAGCGCTTGGCCCTTGGCCTAAATTTCATATTCCAGTACCATTTCCAATTCCTTGTAAATACTCCTGTACGGATTTCTGATTTAATATTCCCTCTTTTCTGAACATTTGCAAGTGATCTTTAACTTATAGATCTTACTTCTAACAATTGTTATAGCTGAAAGTCTATTTTTGGCACGAGTGAACATTTTATGATAATGTAAAGCGAACAGTGTTTTTAGAAAGAATGATTTCGGATAGATATTATTATTATTATTATTATTATTATTATTATTATTATTGTTATTATTATTATTATTATTATTATTATTATTATTATTATTATTATTATTATTATTATTATTATTATCCTATTCGACAGGGTGGTTTTTATAGTGTGGGGTTCCGGGTTGCATCTTGCCTCCTTGGAAGTCCGTCACTTTTCTCACTATGTGCGCTGTTTCTAGTAGCACACTTTTCTGCATGAATCCTGGAGCTACTTCGGCATCTAGTTTTTCCAGATTCCTTTTCAGTGATCTTGGGATCGTGCCTAATGTTCATGGTTATGGGTACAATTTCCACTAGCATATTCCGTATCCTTCTTGTTTCGATTTTCAGGTCTTGATACTTACCAATTTTTCTTTTTCTTTCTCATCGACTCTGGTGTCCCATGGTATTATTATTATCATTATTATTATTATTATTATTATTATTATTATTATTATTATTATTATTATTATTATTATTATTATTATTATTATTATTATTATTCAGAGGATGAACCCTATTCATTTGGAAAAAGCCCACCAAAGGGGCCATCGACTTGAAATTCAGGCTTCCAAAGAGTATGGTGCTCAGATAATAGTGTTTGAAAGAACATAAAGAGAATGAAATTCGTATAGATTACCAAAACTAATTACTGTTTTGGAACGTGAATTAAAATAATGTAGACTATATAAAAAACTCATTTTCATGTTGCTAAATTACAATGTACCAACTAACAGATAGGCAGTCTTGCCCAAATATCTGTCTCCTATCAACTGAGGAGGCTGAGGTCAGGTTTATGGTGTGAAAAATCAAAGTCTCTGAATAAAAACTTTTAAGGATTCTTCAGACATTTCCGAACATTTCTTTTATTATTATTATTATATTATTATTATTATTATTATTATTATTATTATTATTATTATTATTATTATTATTATTATTATTATTATTATTATTCAGAAGATGAAATCTATTCATATGGAACAAGCCCATCACAGGGGCTATTGACTTGAAGTTCAAGCTTCCGAAGAATACGGTGTTCATTAGGAAGAAGTAAGAGGAAGTAAAGGGAAATACAGAAAGAAGAGACCCCATTCACTTATTAAAAAAGAAAAAATAATAATAATAAATTAACAAATAGATAAAAATGTATTGAAATGCATGAACAGTAGTATGAGGGTAGTAATGCACCGCACCTTCGCTTGAAATCCTGAAATTCATCTTGCTAAAACTCATTATGAATGACTCGCATAATTATGTTTTTGCCACTTCCAACTTGACTGACGTAGCACAAAGCAAGGGCCCTATATCTGTATAGACCTTGGCACAAATTCATTTCGTAAGGCTGTTTGGTTTTTTGCTTCTTCAGAAAGATAATTTAGATAAAGGAATTTGCAGATTGACGACACCAGTTTCATCCAGTTCAAGACCCGGTAGCATTTTCCCGAGATGTAAACGAGTATCGGGACCTTTCCTTGAAAAAAGCGGAACGCCATATCTTAAAAACTAACCATAGAATTTTCTTGAGAATAATCTTATAATGCTTCCCACACCCAAATAAACATGGGAGCACTCTTCTATACCTAGCCTAACCCAACCTAACCTAACCTAACCTAGAGGTATGGCAAAAAAACCGGGGCTGGTGCAATACTAGTATACATCTCGGGAATTTGCGGCCCGGTATCGGGGATAAGAATCTTTATTACTTTTTCTCTGTTGTTGGAAGAACAGGATGCATTTTCATTCAAAAGCATGACGTAATGCGCAAGAACATCTTGCTTGTTGGCATAAGAAAGCTTAAAGAAATGTGGAGTCAGTGGCTTCTTTACAGCGTGCCTATGTTGTGAACTGATTTCCACTTATAATTCCCAGGATTACTACTTTAATGCCAATAACGATTCAAGTTGAAAAAAAAAACTCCATTTTTCTTTAGATTGTCCCATGTTTAGGTGTAATTAGATAAATTATTCTTGCGAATTATGCTACAAAATTTCATCGTATTTTTATTCTCTCCAACAAAAAAAAAAGCCTAGCGAAACAGTTTTCAAAATTTGTGCATCGATAAGTTACAGTACGTTTTAGTACTGGTTCGTCAGACAGACAGTTTTAAACTATCGTGAATTTGTGTATATATATATATATATATATATATATATATATATATATATATATATATATATATATATATATATACAATATACATATATATATATATGTATATGTATATATATACATTTATGTATATATATGTATTATATTATATATGCATGTGTATGTATCCTTTGTTTGTTTCCTTGTTTTTGTGCATGTTTCTAAAATATTGTAATGTGACTTAAATAGCAAAGTTGTTCACAATACAGAAACAAGATCATTTTTTGTAACAGTGTTACAGCACATCTCTATAGATAATCAGTTAATCTTGAAATACTTTCAAGCGTTCATGTAAAAGCCCAAAATATTTTGTTTTTGCTCAAAAGCAAGATTTATATATATACACATACATACACACATTATATATATATATATGTATATATATACAGTATATATATATATATATATATATATATATATATATATATATATATATATATATATATAATATTGATATATTTTTTATGTTGAATCTAGATTTTTATAGCTTCCAAGATTGAGTAGGAGTAAAACGATGAAAGAAAGGACATCAAATTGAAATATTCAGTTAAAACTGCGTGAAAATTTGGTCGTAATTAAATCATAAGATTTCAGTTTGCTGTAATGAAGTCAGATGTAGGTCTTTGGAAGCGTTTAACGTAAAGGGCAATAATTAAACATTAGTCATAGTAGCATGAGTCATGTAATGGAGAAACAAACCCACAGTTATGTACGGGCACATACATTTAAAAATAAATCTCTACGGAGAGCTTTCGGGAATCCCTTCGATTCCCCCTTTTCGACCAGACATTGAAAAGGGGAATCGGATAGATTCCCGGAAGGTCGCTGTAGAGATTTCATTTTTAAGTGTATATACCTATAATAACTGGATTTGTTTCTCTATGGAAGGCACTGTCAGGCAGACACTGGCTGTTCGGGAGGAGGAAGAAGATTCTTCAACGTCTATTTTATGTTCACGTTTCTGTCATCGGATTGTCATTCGCTTGCCACCTAACTCAGTATGGTTAAAGTGACTCACAATATTTGGCTTGTGTTTGAAACTAACAAGGTGTGAGTGACATCACACTCGAGAGTCGACTCGCCCTATAAGTTTGCTGGGCAGGTGATTATGACATCGAGACTTTGCTCAGGCAAAATGAGCATATATATATATATATATATATATATATATATATATATATATATATATATATATATATATATATATATATATATATATATATATATATATATAATATACTGTATATATATACATATATATCTATAAGTATATATGTAAGTATGTGTGTGATTAAAAGTCGTCTCTATGCCTGCTTGATAACTTTGTTACAACAGCCAATTGGGTGTATTATCCCTTCTGGCAAAAGTCCTTGTATAAAAATAGACTCATATGCGTCGTAGTTTCTTTTTTCTTTTCTTCTTCTTGTGAACACCAGTAAAAATCTACTCTTGAGTACATTCTGTTCATATAAGGTCATGACTCATTAATTAGGCTACTTGAAGTTTGCATACGAGATGATTTTATAAGTACATACAATACGTTTGTTCTCCATTCTTTCAGGAACGTCTTCTCGTAATTCTTAAACCCCTCTGGTTTAGCCTAATATAATTCCAGACAAATGCATATATAATCGATTTCAGAGGCATGTAGTATTACACTGTCATTGCTTGTGTGTACAGTGTATCTGAGAATCCTTAAAGCGTTAGTGCTGTGTGTGTTTTCAAGGAAGAAAGTTGCGTTATGAATCAGTCCAGAAAAAGTGAAACGTGGAAATGATTCCGTTCCAAATGTACCTAGGGTGCTCACTTGCTAGTGTTTAGCCTACTTAACAGTCCTGCCCACGGTGACTCCAGGATTCCTTCAGAGCAACGTGAGCACCCTAGGTACATTCGGAACGGGATTATTTCCACGTTTTATTATTTCTGGGCTGATTCAAAACGGTGTCCGGTTAGCAAATTCCTGAGATGTGTGCTAGTATTGCACGAACCCCGTTTTTTTTTTTTTTTACCATGCCGTAGGTTAGGTTGGGTTAGGTTAGGTAAGGTCAAATATTTTCCTCACGAGGGAATTTGGGTGTGGGAAACTTATTGAGATTATTTTCAATAAAATTCTATGGTTAATTTTTAAGATATGGCGTCCCGCTTTTTTCAGGGAAGGGTCTCAGTACTCGGTTACATCTCGGGAAAATACGTCCGGTCAATTCGTGACCCTAGCAATTCGACGTCGGTTAATTTGTCCCCGGATAATTCGCCTTTGGTCAATTCGCAGTCAAGCCAATTCATCGTCAGTCAATCCGTCGGGATGACAGAAAAATGGAAAAACAATATCTGTACTTAAAATCATCTATATTTAAAAATGTTCACCTTTCTTTGAAAACACACCGCGCTCATTTTTTAAAAAGGCTCTTCAGATACACTGAACACACAAGCAAGAACAGTGTAGTACCACATGTCTCTGGAACCATTTAAGTTTGGGCCAATGTCAAGTGGGAGATCGAGTAGCAGATTGGTTTAGGTCGAGTAGCAGATTGGGTTAGATCGAGTAGTAGATTGGTTTAGAGCAAGTAGCAGATTTGGTTTCCTTTGATCTTTGTAGGTGTCACTGGTTTCCTCATTTACTCTGAAGAACATCACCGAAACATGATATATATTTTCAGGCCATCAAAATCGTAATTTACAAGCTGCGATGTAAACGATTGTTTTTTTTTTTTTTTTTTTTTTTTTGTCGGGGGGAGAGTTAAATTCAGAGGTGATATGGTTCTCTGATTCTGTTATCAATTCTTATGTATTTTTTTCCTGAACAGTAAATTGATTACGTATGCGATCATGCAACAGTGCAATCGTCAGAACTGTACCCTTTGCGTTGCCCGATTTGTGGTTATGCAATGCATGCGAAGTCAATACCCTCGATTTTATCAATGAATTCTGTTAATCGGGACTAGAATGAGTTGCAACTGTGCCTCTGAACAATTTCCAGCTATAGGAACAAGGATTTTAGAAACGCCACTAAGCAGATGTGAAGTTTCTCTTAAAGTTAAATTACAAGTATCATAGCTCCTGAGATAGTTTAGTATAGGGCGTTGAAGTCCAAAAAAGGTGTCTTTTCTTCTCCAGCTATAAAGTTACAGGCCGAGTCCTTCAGTTGCGTGAATTCATGTGAAGTTCTCAGTTGCTAAGTTTCGCGTTAAGGGCTTCATTGCTAAGGTTTTGCAATTATTATTATTATTATTATTATTATTATTATTATTATTATTATTATTATTATTATTATTATTATTATTATTATTAAGGAAGAAGACCCCTCTTCGAGGCAAGTTTTGTTGAATAAAATGGCTGCATTTTGCGAATTGATTTTTGTACTGAGTTTTCTCAATTCTTCTAATAATTGGACAATTATTGACTAATATTGTTGTGCAGGAAAGCGAATTATTAGAAGAATTGAGAAAACTCAGTATAAAATCAGTTCGTAAAATGCAGCCATTTTATTCAACAAAATATTATTATTATTATTATTATTATTATTATTATTATTATTATTATTATTATTATTATTATTATTATACCGAAGATGAACCCTATTGATATGAAACAAGCCCACCACATGAGTTATTGACTTGAAATCTGAACTTCCAAAGAATCATTCATTAGGAAGAAGCAAGAGGAGGTAAAGAGAAATACAGAAAGAAGAGGCCTCACTCATTAAAAAAGAAAATAAAATGATGAATCAGAATTAGTATTCGTTCATGCAAAAGCTACGAAAGTTCGATATATCAGGCACAACAAGCATGGACGCAAAGTGTCTCAACTTGAGTTAAGTGTCGAGAGGGATTCCTAGGTTGCAAGGACCGCATCTTGATTCCCTCACTTGAAACTTTTTAAGTGGCTCTTAGTGGGGCTGTTTTGTCTGTTATGTCTGTTTGGAGATACGATTTTTAATCTTTTCCTGAAGGTTACTGTTTACAAGTTACATCACTTGATTTAGTTCCTTGTTGGATAAGTCGGTAGAGTTGTCGGCTAGCACTCTGCTAGGCCCGAGTTCGAGTCTCCGGCCGGTCAATGAAGAATTAAAGGAATTTATTTCTGGTGATATAAATTCATTTCTCGATATAATGTGGTTCGGATTCCACAATAAGCTGTAGGTCCCGTTGCTAGGTAACCAATTGGTTCTTAGCCAAGTAAAATAAGTCTAATCCTTCGGGCCAGCCCTCAGCTCAGTGATCTGGTTAAACTAAGGTGTACTCAACTTTTTTTTTTTTTTTTTACATAATTTGAGGCTAATTGTATAAGCAACAGTTTACACATGCTAACATCTATGACTCATACTAAGTAGCTGAATGCTCTTGATACGTCATAATGTAGTTATCACTCATTATTTTTGCTATGTCTTTTGATAAGCGATATCATGAATGTACTTGAAAATATCCCAGAGGTTGCTTACTTTTGAATATTTATGAACTTAGTCAAATCGGGACTATGTCATAGTACGGGAAAATTGGCAAATTGAGCATTGCCACATAACTGATATCCTCGATATACTGTTCTGTAATTTATGCCTTTCTCCTTTCTCACATTAGACACATTTACCGGCGAGTTTAACTCTCAATATGTTGTACACTTATCCACTTTTCTTATGTGAGTCTCTCTCTCTCTCTCTCTCTCTCTCTCTCTCTCTCTCTCTCTCTCTCTCTCTCTCTCTCTCTTCATTTAACGAATCGCATTTATCTGCCTTGGTTTAGAAAATGACGCTCTGATTTTTAGAGCTTTGAGTCACACTGAAAACGATTTAGTCCAGACGTCACATCCTTGAAGAGCAAGGCATGATGGCTGAACTCGGGGGAACAGTCAAGACCTAGAGAGTCGCAGTAAGTTCGGTCTGTCAGCCGACTTCACCAGAGCTGACGTAGAATCTTCTACTTAGTTTAACCAGACCACTGAGCTGATTAGCAGCACTCCTAACGCTGGCCCGAAGGAATAGACTTATTTTACTTGGCTAAGAACCAACTGGTTACCTAGCAACGGGACCTACAGCTTATTGTGGAATCCGAACCACATCATACCGAGAAATGAATTTCTGTCACCAGAAATAAATTCCTCTAATTCTTCATTGCCGGTTGGAGAATCGAACGCAGGCTCAGCAAAGTGCTAGCCCGGAACGATATCGACCCGTCCAACGAGGAACGTTCTTCTTCTAGTAAAACCTTACTTAGCGGCGGGCGCTTGTGAAGCGTCCCATTTACTTGGCCTTTTCCTTAACAATGGTAGTTTTATGACCTTTCTTGTCACTTTTCCCGTTCCCTTGTCCCGGTGACTTATCGGAATAACGGTCAGCTCTGCATCTCAACTGTGTGATCCCCTTAAGGGGCTAGTGCCGTCAGTGCACCTTACGTGGTGCACTGAAGGCGTTACGAAAGGCTGGTTGTAGCGTACCACTTCTTACCCCTTTTACTCGACTTCCTTCCTTTCCAATTTCCTTCTTCCGTCTTGCTGCCCAACCGCTCCAACTCCGTCCTTTCACTGTCAGCGCTGAATGACTGAAAATGCCCCAGTGCTTGGCTTTGTAGCCAAATCTCCATGAATGAAATTTCGTGTGTGCGACTGATCGTCAATTCTAAGGTGGCCAGATCTGATCTAAAGTGCGCTTCTTTCCTTCAAGTATCCTGTCAATCTCTCAAGTGTCAAAGTGTCATTTTCCTACTTATGAATTCATACATTGGTTTTGACATCTTCCAGTAGCCCGTAGGGGTGGGGGTTAGTAACGTCAGTGCACCTCCCTTCGTCCCCTAGCTGCAACCCCTTTCATTCCTTTTACTATACCTCTCTTTCTTACTAACAATTATTTCATAGTGCAACTGCGAGGTTTTCATCCTGTTACACCTTTCAAACCTTTCGACTATCTATTTCCCTTTCAGAGCTGAATGACCTCATAGGTCCCAGCGCTTGGCCTTGGCCCAAAATTCCATGTTCCATTCCATTCCATCTTGCAATACGATTTTTATGAAATGGGGATGTGACTTGTGATTCGAAGGTCAATTTCTCCTTAAAACCTTCGGTGTCATTACCCTTCATCTCCCACTCAAGGCCGGGGTTCCACTTAGGGCGAGATTTTGCCACGCAAACAAATACTAGCTTGACCCTGATCTCTTAAGGTGAAGTCAGTGCGTACTTCCTCGCTCTCTCTCTCTCTCTCTCTCTCTCTCTCTCTTGCAAGCTTGCACGCACAAACTCACGCGTGCACCTGACATGTACAGTGACTCGTATGTACGTATATCATGCACTTTATAAGTATACATTCATAAATACATATATTCACATATATATATATATATATATATATATATATATATATATATATATATATATATATATATATATGATTAGAGAATATACCCTACAGTTAGACAGCAGTGTTGAACGCATGAAGTGTATAAATGCTGCATTACCTAGCAACCTCATCCCAAAAAGACTTTTTGGAGCCGTGAGGGTAAAGCTTACTGATACTACCCCATCAGAGAGAGAGAGAGAGAGAGAGAATATCATTTATTCTTGAGCAAAAAGAGCAACAGGAATACCTTTCAGAGAGAGAGAGAGAGAGAGAGAGAGAGAGAGAGAGAGAGAGAGAGAGAGAGAGAGAGAGAGAGAGAGAGAGAGAAAAAGAGCAACAGGAATACCTTTCAGAGAGAGAGAGAGAGAGAGAGAAAGAGAGAGAGAGAGAGTAAAAAGAGCAACAGGAATACCTTTCAGAGAGAGAGAGAGAGAGAGAGAGAGAAAGAGAGAGAGAGAGAGTAAAAAGAGCAACAGGAATACCTTTCACAGAGAGAGAGAGAGAGTAAAAAGAGCAACAGGAGTACCTTTCAGTACCTCTATACCCGTGGCAATTCGTTTTAGGGAAATTGAGCAACAAGATCTGTTGCTGAAGTAGACTGGCATTCCTGCTACACTTTGTGGGACTTTTGTGCTTTCTTGGGAACGTCTGCTATCATTATTATTATTATTATTATTATTATTATTATTATTATTATTATTATTATTATTATTATTATTCAAAAGATGAACCCTGTTCATATGGAACAAACCCACAGGGGCCATTGACTTGAAATTCAGGCTTCCAAAGAATATGGTGTTCATTTTACTTGTGAGACTAGTTTTTACCTGACTGCCAATCACAACAACGATGCAGTATGCATGATATCTGAGTATGTGGCTACTAATATCAGATAAAATGTTCGCGGGTATCAGACAGTGCAGCGAAGATAGTTAATCGCAGTTGATCGGAGCTAAGATTTCAATAAATGATATGAATGACAGGCTCTAGTAAGGAGGTTTCCTAATAGGAGCTAGTCATAGCCAAAAACCTTTTAGTTATTGGCTATGAATAAATAAAAAAAAAAACAGAATGAGAATGTCAGCAACGAAACTAAAATAATAGGCGATGAAAGGTTTGGGGGTGGGGGGATTAGCCTCTGAAACAAGAGGCAGGTGGTAATGAATGGCTGTAAGTTTTACTGCCTTTTTTTTTTTTTTGTTTTTTGTTGTTTTTTTTTTTACTCTAGAGTCACCGTGAGACGGTTACTACGAACGACCCGAATGTCTTGCCCAATTCCGTCGACGTGTCTAGCTAAGCCCTGAGCGACACTTCGGGCGTGACGGCAGTACCAGGCTAGACGTGGTACTGAATGGTCTTTCTTCCGCTGATGATACTGCCTTAATGGAGAGAGAGAGAGAGAGAGGTTCTTGGTCACGCATTCTCGGTATAACGCCATCGCCCGTAGGCCTACGCGAAATGAGAGTGACGCAATTCGTTGATATACCCTCGTCGGGACGTAAATCCTGCTTGCGAGGGGAATTCGAGCCGCTACGCCCAATCGCGACGTCATTTTCGTAAAGTGTCGCTCTAGTGAGCGTCGCTGGAAGGGCCTCTTTGGTTCCCGAACCGGGTGGGTTCAGCAGGTGCGTGGACGCGATGTGGCAGCATCACCCCCAAGGTAGACGCCGCCACGTTTCCCGCTCGGGCACCCAGGGGCACCGAGTGTCCCTGAGAAATGCCATCCAGGCTTGGGAGCTGCCTCCGACGATGCACGGTTACTGTTGCCAGGCCGTTGCTAACCCTAATTTTAGTTTGGAGTTCCCTTTGTTTTCGACGGGCGATACCGTCCGTGATTGCGCAGAGTGAATTCAGTAAATATAAAGTCCAGAGTAGCATGTATGTAGTATATGGCTGTATACTGGAAGCTTTCGCCAACTTGATCAGTTGGCCTCTTCAGCCAGAGTGAACAGAGATATAATAATATTTAGGACAACATCTTTGAAAAATGATGTCCTAAATGTTATATCTACCTTTATTCTGGCTGAAGAGGCCAACTGATCAAGTTGGCGAAAGCTTCCTGTGTATAGCAATATACTACATTACATACATACTACTGTGGACTATTTTTACTGAATTCGTTCTGCGCAATCACGGACGGTGTCGCCCGTCGAAAACAAAGGGAACTTCAAACTAAATTTAGGGCTGTTTTTCCATTTAAGACCACGAGAAAGTGATGATATCAAATGATGAATTCAGTCTTTGATTAAAAGTTTATTGGAAATGCAACTTGATAACTAATAAAAGTGTGAGTAAACATGGGCGAGTTATCTCTGAATTAGGTCACGGATAATGGAGGTATTCAATTTCGTCCACAGCCTCTCAATAGAACGGAATGGACTGGACTTCCCAGTGTATAAAACGTGTTCAGTCATTCATATATGATACATGTATTGGTGCGGAACGGATTAAAGATATTTTATTATCATTTTCCTTATTACTAGAAAAAAAATTTTTTTTTCAGGGATTTTTCCTTGGATGTTAACACTACATCAACTCCATTGATTTTATTTAGGGACTTTGATGTGTAACTTATAATACACTTGTCTTTGAAGGTGAAGGGTGGGGTCAGTTTCTGAAGGCCATTCACAGACAGCAGATTCTATTTCTGTGTACAGAATCCAGACTCTTCGCAAAAGAACTTTAAATCTCGCTTGGGAAAGAAGTAACGACTAAAACTGTCGAGTCAGTTACATTTTATATTGAGGGTCGGTTTTGGGGAGGTTTTGGTGTCTGTCTTGCAGACGACAACATCGCCTTTTGCAAACATCTAATATTTGTATAAACATCGTTATGGTTTGCGAGGATTTCCTCCTGTGGCACCTTTCCAACCTTTGTACTGTAGTTTCCGTTTCTGCGCTGAACGACCTCATAGGTCCCAGGGTTTGCCCTTTGGCCTAAACTCTATACTCTATTCTCTCTCCACCGCGCAGACGCAAAGGACGTCAAGGAAAGAAATATTATGTTCTCTTTACAGATCCTTCGCAGATTCTTTTCATCCCCTTTCCTCTGAATAGAAGCACTCAGGATGCATAGAAAAGATGATACAAACAAATACAAACAAGACATTTTTAATCAGTTACAAGGATTCTTACATCACATTAATAGGCATCGGTATAAGTGAAACGGAAGGTAGAAAGGAAAATCATTAGCGCGCAAATGGAAAGGTTTGAGAGAACGCAAACCGACCACCATTGCGTATAGTCACGCAATTTATGCGGGTCATGTCCAGAAGTATACCTTAGTTTGACCAGACCACTGAGCTGATTAACAACTCTCCTAGGGCTGGCCCGAAGGATTAGATTTATTTTA
This sequence comes from Macrobrachium rosenbergii, assembly GCF_040412425.1. Classification (NCBI taxonomy): domain Eukaryota; kingdom Metazoa; phylum Arthropoda; class Malacostraca; order Decapoda; family Palaemonidae; genus Macrobrachium; species Macrobrachium rosenbergii. The sequence goes on along the minus strand of NC_089768.1, from coordinate 8,811,814 downwards.
CGTGGCTAAGAACCAACTGGTTACCTAGAAACGGGACCTACAGGTTATTGTGGAATCCGAACCACATTATGACGAGAAATGAATTTCTGTCACCAGAAATAAATTCCTCCAATTCTTCATTGGCCGGTCGGAGAGTCGAACCCTGGGCCAACAGCGTGGTAGCCGAGAGACCCACCCCTCCAATGAAGAACTATGTCGTCCAAAAAACTGGCATTACTCTTGAATGAGGAACTCCACATAATTCAGAAACTCGCCTCTAAGTTTCTCTCAAATTTTCGAATATCGGTTGATATATACTTGATAGTCACATGACTCTTTAAGGAAAATTTGTATGGTAATTCTATTCCCATATATCAAGTTTACAAAGGCCGTGCGGACGGTGGAGCAATTTACGATAAACTTTACGGTTTCTCGAACAGAATAAAACGAAAAACTAAAAAAAATTTTTGTCGTTCTTGCTTGGCTATCTTGACTGGTATAAGATAGCTAACTCTCTGTAGAGATTTATTTTTTAAATAATATATGTACCCATGCATGACCGCGGATTTGTTTCTCCATTTCAAGGCTCACGCTACCATGAGTATTTTTTAATATCTCTCATTTAACAGCATTAAAGTACACTTGAGAGATACTATAAGAGAGAGAGAGAGAGAGAGAGAGAGAGAGAGAGAGAGAGAGAGAGAGAGAGAGAGATAGAGAGAGAAAGAAAAACGAGTTTTTGACACAGAACCTGATTCAAACATCCCTTTCATCTGTCCTTACGCAGCAGTCGTGGCAAAGGTACCTCAGGCGATGTTGTGGGAGGTAGCCCCAGGTAATTTTGCAAAACTTGCGTAAAAATTGACCGTATCCTGTGATTGGATGGGAGGAAAATCATCTTGCATCGCCAGCACCTCCTAACTCATTCTAACTTGTAGCAAAATTATAAAACAATGTTTATTTTAGTTTTCTGTTAAAGAAAACTACTGTGCAGGCTTTGTCTGTCCGTTCGCACTTTTTTTTTTGTCCGCACTTTTTCTGTCCGCACTTTATTCCGTCCGCACTTTTTTCTGTCCGCACGTTCTCTGTCCGCCCTCAGACCTTAAAAACTACTGAGACTAGAGGGCTGAAAATTGCTATGTTGATCATCCACCCATCAGTCATCAAACCCGAAATTGCAGCCCTCCAGCCTCAGTAGTTTTTATTTTATTTAAGGTTAAAGTTATCCATAATCGTGCTTCTGGCAACGATATAAGATAGGCCACCGCCGGGCTGTGGTTAAAGTTTCATGGGCTGGGGCTCATGCAGCATTATACCGAGACCACCGAAAGATAGATCTATTTTCGGTGGCCCTGATTATACGCTGTAGCGGCTGTACGGAAAACTCGATTGCGCCGAAGAAACTTCTGCGCATTTTTTATTTGCTTTACTTCATTTTTCGTTGTAGGGCATCACACGGCCAAATTTACCTCATCCGTTCTAAAATGCCCTTTGTCTACCCTCTGTGGCGTGTGTGGGCAGTGGTGTCAAATGATGTTGGAAGGTGGAATGACAACTCGGCTCGCTGATGACATACTTGCGTTGACGTATTATATAACAATTTTTTGCACGTGCCGATTCACATTAATATATCCATATAGATTATGTTGAAGTATTATATAACAATTTTTGCACGTTCCGATTGTTGTAACAATAATATGACTAAACAGTAACGTTCTTGAAATATAATTCACACAAACATGACCATATAACCTCCAAACAGCAGCTTGGGCCATGTCTCCGATGTTTAGTGTTACTTGAGGTGGGGGTCAGCCGTGGCCATCTCTCGGTGGCCACGGGCCAGCCCCGGGCCAGATCAGGGCACGGAGCCTTAAGTGAGGTTAGGAGTGTAAGGTCTGGTTGTCATTATTATTATTATTATTATTATTATTATTATTATTATTATTATTATTCAGAAAATGAAACCTATTCATATGGAACAAGCCCACCACAGGGGCCATTGACTTGAAATTCAAGCTTCCAAAGCATTTGGTGTTCATTAGGAAGAAGTAAGAAGAAGTAAAGGGAAATACAGAGAGAAGAGATCCCATTCACTTACTAAAAAAAAAAATTAATAAGTTAACAAACAGATAAAATAAAAATGTATTGAAATGCAAGAATAATGTTAGGGTCAGAACGTGGCATTCTAGGTAAGGTTAGGTTCTGGGATGTGTCTGTCAGGACAGAGCAAGGAAATGTGAAACTTTGATGTCTCATTTCTCAAAGACTATTTATTAATGGATACGGTCATAAGCCGACTGATTTTATTATCCTTACAAATTTGATATGTTCAGCTTTTCTTAATCGGACATTCTGTTCGATGGAAGCCATATTGGCAAGGTAATGGAATTTCTGACTCGCTCCATATAAATGTGGTCACAATTTGAACAAATAATAATAATAATAATATTTGGAATTTAGAATTTCAGGTCAATAGCCCTTTGGTGGGCTTGTTCCATATGAATAGAGTTCATCTTCTGAATAAGAATAATAATAATAATAATAATAATAATAATAATAATAATAATAATAATAATAATAATAATAATAATAATAACTGGAATTTGGAATTTAAGGTCAATGGCCCCATGGTGGGCTTGTTCCATATGAATAGAGTTCATCTTCTGAATAATAATAATAATAATAATAATAATAATAATAATAATAATAATAATAATAATAATAATAATAATATTTGGAATTTGGAATTTCAAGTCAATGGCCCCAAGGTGGGCTTGTTCCATATGAATGGGGTTCATCTTCTGAGTAATAATAATAGATTCACAATTTCGTGAAAAACAATCTGTGTAATAAAAATCCACAGTTATATAGTAAATATATTACTGTGAAAAGACTTTCGAACACTTGAACGGTGTTCCTCATCAGTGCTAACGCTAAATTTAACGTTAGCACTGATGAGGAACACCGTTCAAGTGTTCGAAAGTCTTTGGTTTATTTTACATATTTTACATAGTAGTATAATTACTATATAAATGTGGATTTTTATTACACAATAATAATAATACTAACACTAATAATAATGACTGTACTTCCAGAATTATTGGCTCAAGAAGCCAGTCATTCTGGATAATACCATTTTTTATAATAATTTTTCTTGGAAGTATGCATGACATGAAGTGCGTAATACCATATGAAGATCCTCAGAATATCTCCACAGCAAACATGAACTGGGTAGCAAGCGAACCAAAAGGACGAGAACGCTCTCGCTCTCCCTCCACAAGGTCATTGTGGCGACTTTATGCCCGAGGCTGCCATTGTCAAGTGCCCGTTCGGGTGAGTGGGTGGGTGATGGGTGGAAGGGACTGGCGTGGATGGGCGTGGGCGGTGCTTCAGATGGGACAGGGCAAATATTCATTTGAAAGCTTCCACCGAGGAATATTCACCGTGGAATTAAAACGGTCTTGGACGAGTTCTTAAGCAGATAATTGGGTTCCCTTATGATTCACTAACACGAATAGAAAATGAGACCCTTTCTCTCCTAATTCCTTTTAGCGGGTTTTCGTAACAGTGCTTCATTTGGCATGAAGTATATCATCATTATTATTATTATTATTAGTAGTAGTAGTAGTAGTAAATTCTTTTCAGGGGTTTCCGTAACAGTGCTTCATTTGTCTTGAAGCATATTATTATTATTATTATTATTATTATAATATTTCTGACTCACATCAGGATCGAACCCAGGTCTTTCAATTGAAAGGCAAGACCGCTGCCGACCAAGCCACGCAAGTCATGACTCGAGTGGTTGGCAGCGGTCTTGTCTTTCAATTGAAAGACCGGGGTTCGATCCTGATGCGAGTCAGAAATTTGTTTCCGTTCCACAAGTGATTATTATTATTATTATTATTATTATTATTATTATTATTATTATTATTATTATTCAGAAGATGAACCACTGACTTGAAATTCAAGCTTCCAAAGAATATTATGGTGCCCATTCGAATGAAGTAACAGAGGGTGATGGGAAATGCAGAAAGTTATTTTTAGAAAATCAGGTAAATTAAAAAATTTATAAATTAATAAAAATGTAAGTAAAATACTAAAAAACTAGTTTTAACAGTCTATTGCTCATTTTTCTTCCCTTTCATCTCGCTGGGAATTCTCCGCGTCAAGAATTCTTGGCGCACACAAACCTTCCAGTGTTCATGAAGTTACTTGATTTGTTCATTTCTTTATATGCATCATAAGTCCTTTTTAAATCTAGGCCGCTAATTCGTCTGATTCTTTAACTAACAATGGCAGAGAAATTATATATATGTATATATATATATATATATA